>NW_010117773.1:67247-97914 GCF_000699245.1 Pterocles gutturalis
ATCTTCTCCTCCCACATTTAAACAATTCTTTGTTGGATTGGGATGTAGCCTACAAATCAGGCAAATAGTTCAGAAGGGATGTGGTGGGATAAATAGGAAGGAAGATGGTTTGGCTTGGTTTCATTACTGAAGTGGAAGAGAAATGGTTGTTTGTTTTCCTTCAGTTAGAAAACATTAGAAATCTGAATCCAGTTTCAGAATGTCTCTATTTATGCAGATGTAAATATACTAATTGTTATTTTTTAATTTTTTTTTTTGAGTTGAAGAAACATGAATATAGTTGCCATTACTTCTTTCTTCCACTGGGACTTCTTACAAAATGCCATATCTCCGTAGTCATTGAACTTCTTCCCCTCCCCCACCTATCACTTCTTTTCCAGTCTCAGTTTGGAATAGTTTAGAATCTTAACCAGGATCAAAACAGTGAGGAGCTCTTTCTGATTTTTGTAATTCAAATATGGAAAGGAATTGTAACAATCATTTTGAAAGCATAGAATTGCATGGGAAATTAGACTGGAATTTACTGTTTACTACTACAATTCTTTTGAAAACAAACAAGCTTGCAATATACAAAGTAGGCACTCTTAAAACCTTATTAAAGGTAATGGCCACTAATAAGTCTGCTCTAATAGATAACCCTTCAGCCCACTGAAACCTGGCAGTGTCTAGTGTCAGGAACATATTGATACTAGTGTAGAAGAGCAGTATAATTATTTTGATCTGTATAAGTTAGACTCAAAGAGAAGATGGTCCAAGGAAAGGGAAAAGGCCATGCTGCTGTCAATACTTACCAACAGCAAGTCTAAGTGATGTGCAACTTCATTTATGTATTTGATTAGTATTCAGTCCAGACTAAGATTGCCCTTTCTCAAACTGCTTGATCACTTTTAAGTCCCTAGAGGAATGCTTTCAGAAAAGAGAGCACTCTTGTACAAGGCTCTTGCTAATCACTAAATTTGGGTTGTCTTGCCCTGATGTGGAGAGAGAAAGAATGCATATGCACTGCAGAGAAGAGGGTTCTTTGTTAAAAATCTCCTGGCAGTCCTCAGCTATTATGTGCTGAAGACTGTTACCCAACTGCTAGAGCTGTTCTAAGTTGCAGCAAAGAGGAAATCTCTCTCAAGTGGTCAAAACTGAAGTGCTTGGTCATGTTTCTACCCACTGCAAAAGATGGTATGCCTGTTTAAATGCTTTGTGAGCTGTCATCCCTGTGGTTTTGGTTCCACTGTTCTACTTTGAAAAAAGAGTCCATACATATTAGTGTGTTAAGATAATATAAGATTACAGTGAAACAGCTGTGGGACATAATGTCAAAGGAAAGGTCACAATCTTCCGTGCAGGTACAAATGGGAATAAACATGCAGTATATTCACTGCTTTTGGAGCATCTGTCAAGAGCTGAGTATCCAGCAAGATTCCCATATAGGAAATTACTCCTACCAAGGAATTGTTTCTTTCTGTACTTCTGTCAGCTAACCAATCATTTCCAAGTGAGTTGGCCTTCATCATCTAATCTGCAAGTTGAAGCAAGTGTATTCTGTTCTCCATGTATATGCATTAGTCTAATGGATTAGTTCAGGTGCTAAGATCAACCAAACAGCAGATTCCATTCTGTACATGAAATTAGAATCTTAAGTTTAAGCTGTAGGTATCTTTATTTCAGATAATCAAAAACCTCTCAAATTAGCTACTTCAGTCTGGTTTCAACAATGTAAATTACTACAGCTGAGCAAGTGGATTATGAAAAAATAGTATAACCTGTATAAATGGCACAAGAATATGCCAGGTAGAGTTTGAGGGGCCTGGGAGTTCAGAATCCCCACCTCAACTTTGTGTGCCTCAATCCAGATGTAACTGGCTACAGGGAGAGTGCTGTGTGTGTTTCAGACACCCTACCCACCAGAACCATGCTATTCAGCAGTCAGTAAAACCCTAATACTTTTGCTGGTAGAAAGTAATTACAAAATACTAGATATTGTAGTTAAAAAAAAAAAAAAAAAAGGTTATTCTTCTTTCCACCACAGATGATTGAATGGTCTGTAAATAACACTTGCTTTTCATCTTGTGTGGGGTCCTTGCACAAAAATGCTGCTAACGAATTGTTCTGAATATCACAGAATCACAGAATCACACAGAATGTTAGGGATTGGAAGGGACCTCGAAAGATGATCTAGTCCAATCCCCCAGCCGGAGCAGGAACACCTAGATCAGATCACACAGGAACACATCCAGGCGGGCTTTGAATGTCTCCAGGGAAGGAGACTCCACAAGCTCTCCGGGCAGCCTGTTCCAGTGCTCTGTCACCCTCACCGTGAAGAAGTTTTTTCTCATATTCAAGTGGAACCTCCTATGGTCCAGCTTGCACCCATTGCCCCTTGTCCTATCACTGGATGTCACAGAGAAGAGCCTGGCTCCATCCTTCTGACACTCACCCTTTACATATTTATAAACACTGATTAGGTCCCCCCTCAGTCTCCTCTTTTCCAGGCTAAAGAGACCCAGCTCCCTCAGCCTTTCCTCATAAGGGAGATGCTCCATTCCCTTATATGGTTTGGTCCATATATCTATGTGGTAAGAAAATGACAAATCTATTCCTGCTAGGTCTGAGCACTGTGGGGATGAGCTGCTGCTCACTAAATGCTCTAGGAATTAATGCTGGTTTCTTCCATAGCCCCCAGGCCCCCAAAAGAGCATATATATATATATATATATGTGTGGCTTTAGCTCTTCTAGCAGTGAGTTTATGTTACAGCATGTGGAACAAACTATGTATTAGAGGTCTGTAAAATGTTCAGACATGAATATGAATCTCATCTTCTATAAAGAAGATGGATACTTTTAGTATACTGGAAGGTACTTATTTGCCCTTATTAATTTAACTGTTCTTTTCACACGGGTAAATAAGCCTCTTTTTTTTCTTTAATTCTCATTAAATAATCACATGAAAAAGTGCTGTGATTAATCAGGAAACATTCAGTAAAGCAAGCTGAAGTCAAGCTTTTTAGGGGGAGAGGGGAAAGTGGGGGCAGCATCCAAAATTATTTCTAGAACAGTGAAGAAGAAATAGGATGGGGAGTATGGAGATATTTTGTAGGATATTTAGCTCTAACAGTTGAGTATATAGAAACAGGAATCCAAGCACCCTGTTGTCTGTATATAGTTAGTATAGGACCACATGCGAAGGAGATAATTTTAAAAATAACTAGTTCTGAATTTCTGATGATACTTTTTTCTGACTCTTCAGTACCATTTTAGCAGTGTAATAGATCATGTTTTTTTTCCTTGGACACTGTTAAAATTTGTGTATATAAAACTTCCTCAGAGAGGTAAAAAATACAAAATACTGTCTATAGGCACAAATAAGCAGGTGTTAAGCAGACAAGCTTGTGTAAGGAACCTGATTTTGTGGTAACGAATGTTCTGCAGAAGGGCTGTTATGATATACCCTCCTACTTAGCAATAGGAGAGGGATGTGTAACTAAATAACTCATTAGAACAATGAAGATCATGTGTAAGGCACATTAATTTTCTTCAGCCTTCTTTTTGGCTCCAGACATCCAGCTCACTAAAGCATTTATCATTGCAGTGGATGATGTCTGGTGTATGACTTGTTTCATGCCAGCTATCTTTCACAGTCATTTGTGCCACCTTATTGCCTTGACTCCATCCGAAAGGAAAGGTGTAGGATCATATGTCATTGTATGCCCTTGCATGGGAAAATAGGCATTCCAGTGCTCGCCTTTTGCTGCGCATTTAATCAAGCCAGAACGGTTCAGTAAGCTTCACTGCTAGTATTTTTAAGTAAACAGAAAACAGTTATAATGACTATTATACTTTAAGCTAAAGACTGATGAGCTGTTGATGAAGTACAAGAAACTGCTGGCTATGCTCAAAACTTTCATTTTTTTTAGAATGATATGTTTTGTTCTTACTTTCTATAGCTGTTTCTGTAAACCTAGAATTGAATCTCAAGTGTTGATTTGTTCTGATGGTATTTCCATTTGGAAATGTCAGATACTTCAGGATAAATTTTACTCCTAGAAGATCAGAAATTACAGTCTTATTATGCAAATATTATCCTTGCAAAGCTGAATGAAATTTACCCAATTTTAAGATTTAAACCTTTTGTGAAATGCTTCTATTAAAATATGGTCCCAGAGTTAGAGAAAATAAACACCCAAAGCTAATCTAAACTAATCTAATAAAGAGTATTGTGTGTGTCTGTCTGTATATAACAATGTAAGGATGACAAATTCAACTATAAATATCCACTTCTTTTGTAATGACTGCTATATTGTAAGTAGGAGATCTGTATGCTGCCTGAGATCGAGTGTTTGCTTCTTTAGTTAGTAGCAGCAGCAGCGGACTTTTGGCCTCTTTGTTAAATAGCTGTTCACTGCAAAGTTCATGCCACCCTTACTAAACTGAAGGTCTGTTGTGTTTAGATTAAATAATGACCAAGGTCCAGTCCTGTAGCGCACAATTATTTGAGTTATTTTTGTCTTAGTGCTGAAGTCAGCAGAACTTCTCATCACAGGCCAGGGGCTCAGAACTGGCTCCTTGTGTTATGCACCATAATTCCATGCCAACTTGATTTCTAATTATGTTCCCTGATGTCTTGCTAAGTTTTTATCTGCTTTATACTGCAGAGACAAAAGCTGAGTATATTTTAAACAGAGGCTTATCATAATATTTTACAGACTCATTAAAACTTTTGGCCAGTCTAGTCTACAATTTCTTTTTTTTTTTTTTAATGCATTTCAATTTTCTCTATATTGCCTACACGTACCGAATTTAGAGGAGACTACTTCATAAAGCATCTGCTTTGGTTGCAGTCATTTTACACTTATTTCATCATTATTGCATGAGATTTGTATAGAGTATATAATTTAGCTTTCTGCTTGCTCTGTGTTCAAACAAAACATGAATTTTCTGCCACAGCACTTTAATTAAAAAAAAAAAAAAGAAAGCACTTAAACACAAGAAGAAAGGTAAAAATAACTCCTTGTCCTTTAGGAACATGCATTTTATTCTTTGTCTCAGCTAAAACAATTCCCATTAGAAATATTCTTGAGTTGTCTGTTTTCCAGCAAGTTCTTATTTTCTCACACATTCAATCTAAAATATAATTTTGCTGCTTTGTGAAACTGAATCAGAGACTTGAAATTCAAAATCATTTAGAGTTGTAAATAACACATTCTCCTATCAAGTACTAAGTAATAAACCAATACTGTTTCACAGTGATGGAAATAAAAATAAGCTCTGATATGTGTAACAAAAAAGAAAGTTTTTAAATCTTCATTTAAAAAAAAATAGAGTTTTTGAAGAGGTACTTTTTGGTGCCTATTTTTATACATCTCAAATGTATGAAAAGAAATCACTGTTGCTGCTTCTGTAGTACCAGAAATGAAATTCAAAAGTTGTTTACACAACTAAGTGTTCCTTCATTTCACATTAAAGGCAGAAATGCAGTATTTTTATCTATAATGAACTGAGAAGGTTCATTAACTTCAAAGCATTGATACAGCGACTTAGCCCATATGAATGGGAATTTATACATACAGTACAATCCATGTATCCATTATCCTCATACAAGCCTTATGCTCATTTTACAGAAAAACAAAGTAAACAAGCAATGGTGCTATAATTAATTTTACAGAAAACTAATCAGATTCATTCTGTAATTTCAATCTTCACAGAACTTTCTACAAAGAAGATCATATGTGCTGGCACCCCAAATGGCACTTGCTGGTGGGTAATCATAACTATTACAATGCATTCACATTTTTGGGTCAGAATGTGAGAAACTGGTGCTAGCTGAGCGTTACTGTAGATCTAGCTCTCAATCAGTTCCTTCAATTGCTCCTGAATCTTTGAACCCTTCCTTCATTCCCTTCCCTTCTAGAATTCAAATATAAATGAAGTAAATAAAGAAGTCTTGCATCACTGAGAACAATTAAGTGTGTACAAATGTGAAAGATGTATTCTGAGACAATGTTTCCTGACTCTGATACCTTTATGGTGTATTTTTGGGAGCAGAAATTAACTGGTACTTCTCCTGGTCTTCACAAGCAGTTCTGTTTGTGTTGTATCTTTTCTGTAGTTTGTAAAAAAGGTTGATCTTTGAAAGGACTTCAATTCAGGAGATGATTTCTATTTAGGATATCAGACCTCTTCTTTGATAAGTCTGTGCATGGTGTGGCTTTTGCTATTATGTATTTTGTAGTCTTACAGGTTTTTTATACCAAAGGCTTATATGCTTATCACTAATTCCTGCCTAAGCACCCTGCATTGTACAATGACACTCCAGGTATCATTAGCCAGATAATTTATATTTTTTTCAGAACAATTCACTGAACGTGAATTGTGATGATCAGAGGATAAAGCGGTTCCTATTCCCCAACAATTTAGTTCCTTCTAATATTGTTGTCATACCAATTCTGATTTCACATCTCTACTACTTGAACTATCTTCATCAGTTTAATTTTTGTATGACAAAGTACTATACACATCTGTACAGGTCTGTAAATAAAAAGCAATAAGCTGACATCTTTCACCTATATCAAATGTATTTCATACCATTTTTTTCTGCTATACTTGCTATTAAAATTTCAGTCTCTTTATATCTGTCACCTGTCTGTATTTCCCATGTCCCTCTTCCCCTTTTCTTGCAATTGTCAGTTTTCACCTGCAGCTGAAGCGTAATACACCATTGCTCTCTTCACTGTGCTGATGGGTTCACACAGGCATTGCAGACACTTCTTCTGCCATGGCATGTAGAATAAACTGTCTACAGACATGTCCATTTGCTTTCACACATATACAGCACTGCTTTTTTCAAGCAATATATCTACATATAAGGAGAAAGTTGTGGATCTCATGAAAATCAGTCTCTGAAATGAAGCCAAGGCTAAAAACCAAAGCAACAATGGGCTGAGATCATTGGCAACTCAAAGCTCTCAATGATCTAATCGGGCTGCTTATTACATACTGTCTGTAGCAGAATCTAATGTACTTTAAGTGTTCATGTTATACTTGTGCATGGAAACTGTCCTATGTTTATAAAATTCAGCTAGACATTTCTGTTGCCTTTTTTCAAGACTTAACTACAGCCACCCACCTTGCTGTAACTGGCCTACCAGCATTGAAGACTGGTCTCAGCCTGACTGATAGCTGCCCACCCATCTGACATGGGAGTGAGTCACACTTGTTGCTAGAGGAGACTCAACAGGTTGCTTTTGTTTTTCCTGACGCTGCATATTGCTGTACCTCATCCTTGTCTTGTGGCTTGTTCATTAGCCCTGCTTCTCAGCCCCTCTTGCTCCTAGATCTCCTGCTTGCAGTACAATCCCCCTCTGGGTTTTGCTCACTTTCCTTACTGGCAATACTCCTGTTTCTCAAGCTCTTGCATGCCATGATTTCTTTGGTTCTTGACTTTGGATCATCTTAACTAGATCTTTCATCTGTTAAACAAAATGGGAATTTGACCAGAAACTTTGATGGCAATTCCAGTATGAGGCAAGACTTAATGCTCATCTCAGGCTACTGTTGTAAAGTGGTCGTCAGTCTCATGCACTTTTTTACAATTTTAGGTCTTTGAGGCTTTAAAAAAAATAATCTTTAAGCCCTCTAACACCTAAAAGTGCAGTGTTAATTTACAGTCAAAAGAGATTAAGACTTCCTTGTAAACACTTCTGATTGAAGGACCTGAAAACTTAAGATAAAGACCTCAGAAAATATTGTGAGTTTTTTAACAGAATCACAAATTCTGGTGACAATACACTCTGTTACTCTAAACAAGCTATAGGATTTTTAAATACAAGTAAGGGGTTATCGAGAAGTCAGGGAAAGGAATAGATACCTTGGGTGTCAGCAGAAATAGTTGATGCATTTCAGTTTGAATTTTATTCACATTTAGCAAGATATACAAGTAGAGCTGGGTCTCTGGGTTGTTTTGAAATGTAAGTGTGTCAACATTAAAAATAGATAGCGTCATATGAGAGCATGGAGAAAAAGCCAACAAACAAATTTCCAACTGTGAGGTAAATCAGCATGCCCTCAGGTGGTAACAATCAGATCTCTAGGGGCGCTAGATCACTTCTTGTGTATTCATCCTTTTTTATTTCCTTTTCAAGAATGTTAGAAAAATCCTATGGAATTTTGTCTTGCAGCAGTATCACTGATGTATGTTGTAGTTATGGTCTGTTCAAAGAAACAATTAAATGATGCAGGGCTTTTAACTGAATTGCAGTGCTCGCTGATTTTCTGGTCGTAAAATAAGAAAATAGTCAATGGATCACTCAAAACACAAAATTCTGTGTCAGAAGCCCTGAATAGGGAAATGTTCTAAGTAAAGAACAGCTCAATCTAATCTTGTATCACATCTAACGCACAGGAGTGTAATCCTGACAGGAGTCATTTAGAAAATAAAAGGCCTTTGTGTACATAGGCGAAGTCAAGGTTTTCATATTACTGAGCTGTGCTGTGATTTTAGTACTAGAGCTGCATGTGAAGAAGTTAGCTTATGGCTGTTTAAGTCCATGAGCTGAACTAATTGTTGACCTTTGTTTAATCTTTCTACCTTCTGGCCCTATAGATTCTTTTCACATTGTTTCATATATGCAGCAGTAACCTTAGACCCATTAAAAAGCTGAAATCTATCTGGAACATATAATTTCAGTATATGGCTATCATACTTGTGCACTCGTCATGTACCTTTTTACACTTGCTTTTGAAACTACACCAGGTTTAGCAGCTGGTGCTTTTAAAACTAGGAAGTGCTGATCAAAGAAGGACCCTTGCCAATGTGTTTATTTCTGTGCATTATGATTGCTTAGAATATATTGTAATAAGTTTGAAAATATAACATGCTTCCCTAACAAACTGTTCCTTCCCATTTGTCAACTAGTACCTCTGTCTCACTCTACCACAATTGCTTTTATTGCTTACAGAACTGATCCCATAGTTTTTCCTCAAATTCCTTCCCAATGATCATGCACAACAGCACAATTCAACCTTCAATTTTTGTCTACACTTTCAAAGAAATCAGTCTTATGCAATCATATCGACTGTCTCATTTTAACTTTTAATTGCATGCTTAAAAATTTCTAACAATAATTTTTGTCTGTGAATTCAGACAAATCTGAAAGAATGATAGATTTCCTAATGATCCCACACATGCTTTGTGAACATCATCAGCATGAATAGAGAGACCAAAATTACTTTCCCTGCTAAGAGAATTAAATAAACAACTCAGTGTCTATATGCTCTGTTTGCTAGCACCCAGCTGGTAAATTTTAATATACATACTGAGCATTGTAGTGACATAGATGGGGAGAGTCTCTTGGGGTAGTGGGACAGCTAAGGATGTTGCTTTTGAAGATATTTCTGTGATATTCCTATGGTGTGCAGGAGCATTACCTATTATATCAGCATATCTCTGGAAATGTTGGCCTTTCTTTTTAGGTATCTTTACTGGAATGTGGTTCAAGTTATTATTTCACTTAAGATATATATTTTAAAGGTATTTAGGAAGCAGCTGAAAGGACAATTTTAAATAAGAAGAAATTTAGCAGATTTTGCTAAAGTCTTCAATTTTACAAATAGAGGCAATAACACTATAGTATCACGAAGCCTGACAATGCACAGTATAGTGTATGTATATGGTGTACAGCATCAGTATGGATGCAGTGCTCAGGTTTATCCTTAGAACTATACATCTGAAAGTTCTGATTCTTTAGATCTATCTGTGATATTAGTGTCTCATGGGCAACACCACACAAGCTTGTAATCTGTAGGACTGAAACGTAAGATCAGAATCTAAACAAAGAGAAAACACAAAACACCACTGGAGAAAGAAGAGAAAACCTTAGTTCAGGGCCTTTTGCTTTAATACTTTATAATGATTTGATGACTAACTTTTTTTGTGCATGTGATCTAGCATTTATTGCAGGCTTGCTTTGTGCAACAGCATGCTGTATTGCTGGTTGTTATTCATATTAGCTCTTTCACTTCCTGTTTTTTGGAAGTTGCTTGAATGCCAAATAGTAGCAATCATCTGTCAGATGTCAGATAGGAATCTGGGATTGTAATTAGATGTAGCTACAGTACATGCACTTAAATACTAATTAAATGGCATCGACTGAGATCATAATCTGAGTGATTATAACTAGATTCAATTCATGAACAGATCTTATCCAAGTAACATTTTGTCACATTCCTAATTCTTGTCTTGTATAAAGCTAGTTAAGAAACTCACTCCTTTCAAAGAGAATTTCTGTCTTAAAGTTCTCACAACATAAAGCAAAGCCTTTTGAAAGATTTGATCTTCCAGTATTAGAATGCTATTCCGAATTGTTCTTGTGTTAGTTTGCCAAGTATTTCATTAGTTTCGTGAGGACTTTGCTAATAAGTGCATGTTAGATGTGACACAGGAAACAAGACTATATTTAATCTTCCCAGAACTTCCCATTTATAAGAGTTTGCATTCAGTTGCTAGGTGCTTAGCCAATCTTTATAAAGTATTTGGGCTGAAATGTGGGTTTGCATTATGATACAGCCTTTAATTATGTGAGAGCGCACTATTCTTCTCCAACTCATTCCCTGTCTGCCTCATTCAGGTCACAAGATGGATAGTACTCATTTAATGGGCAGTTTTCCAATATGTAATTTAAAAATGTGCTTCACTCAGTTTGTGGCCCCCTTGCATGCTGCAACATTCAAATCTTCCTCTGAATATGACACTATTTATTTCCTCCTAAGAGTGATGGGCTAGACTGAAACTAGAATATCTGAGAGTTCACAAACGTTAGTATCTCCATTTTATAATACTCTTGTGAAATGAGTGGCTATTATTATCTCCGTTTTACAATGTGGTACTATGGCACAGTAATATATTCTCAAAGCACAGACCAGTTTGGGTGTCTAATACAAATGATTGTTACCTTATTTCTCAAAGCACCTAGTTTTTAATATTTGTCCAGAGCTGGTGTCAATTCACTTGGAGCTATGAATTCTTAAAACTTCTGCAAACCTAAACCTTTGAGTGTCAGACTGAGTGCTGAGAACACACAGCAGTGCTTGTGAAAGTTTTGACTGAAGCAGTTTGTGTGGGATGATGTAGGAATCAGTGGGCAGAACTAAGAAGAAAATTCACTTCTCCACTCTGTTTTCTTTAGTGTTAAGTCCTTTCAATGTCTGTAACAAAGAAAAGCGGGTTTACAAACATCAAGGTCATTCTCTGCACAGCTGGCTTTCCCCCTCTGAACATTATATTTCCTGTGCACTACAGTGACAAGATTCGCTTTTTAAATTAAAAAATGCTGATGCCTAAATATTTTGTAGATAAGTAGGAGTTAGCAAGACATATGTTAAATTATGCTTCATTTTTCCCTCTTATGCCCATAGAAGAAGTCACCTTAATATTTATATCTCTCTCATTAATGTTATTCTTGAGCTTAGCTTAAAAACACCCTTGGCATTTTTACTCCTGTCACTTGCGAAATGCACATGTTTGGGATCTACGTGATGCACCCCATGCCATTGTTTATTTTAAAATCATATCAGTATTTCAGGTCCACAGTGAGATACTCTGGATTGACCTAATGACACATTTCAGACTTCTTCTCTGGTGATATCTTCAACACATCTTTACTGAAAAAGTGGCTTGATAGTAGAAGCTGGCAATTCCTGAGTAAATTGACTTTTTTGGTGCCATTCTTTCAAGGCAAGATTTTCAAACGGGCATCTTCTTTAATGTCATTATATTACAAGTTGTTTTCAGAGAAACTGCCTGCAGAGATTGCTGGGAAGAGTGTGAAGACTGTGAATACTTTTTTTTTTTTTTTAATTAATATGAGACACCCCCTTTTGAAAATTGGAAATGCAGTGGACAAGCCTGCTCTGGAGGCTAAATGTCAGGACACGGTGGCTTTGGTGCTGAGACTAGTTTAACCTCCCCTGACCATGTGGTCTTGCCCTCATGGGGTGACAGATAGCTCTCTCCACTATATATCATTATGGCATAAGCATACTAACTTGGGAAAACAGTCTTTTCTGGAGAGTTATTTTTAACCCAGATAAGTTAATGCCTTGGTTTATAGCAGAATTTCACAAGCAGTTATGGTGCTAGAAAGGAAAGTCAGGAACTTCTTAAGCCACCTTTTTACTGAAGTCCATTGATTGTGGAATTACAAGTTAAGCATTGCAGTATGACACCTAATTAACAGCCTAAATCCTGTCTATCTGCGTGGTTACCTATAAATGCTGTCAGTTCAGGTCCAGATTAACATTTTGTCTTATCCAAATCCACTTAGATGGAATTTGTGTTTATGGCAGAAAAACTGAGCTATCTTGCTCAGTTTTACGTATAAAACGGGAGAGGATGGAGATCAGGCACTAACTTCACAGGCTGGGTTTTCTTTCCAGCTGAACAGTGTAGAGGACGTGTACATTTAGGTATATAAAACCATAGACCCAAGATACTACATTACCCTAAATTAAGGTCCAGGAGAATGAGTGTCAAGAAGAGAATGAAGAGTTTTTTATGTACTGTCATTGGGACCATATGGATATGTGGTCAGCTGTGATCCAACTGAGGAGTAATCAGATCCAGGAGATAAAAGTGAGCAAACTATTTTTGTGTGTGTTTTGTTTTTTACGAATCTCCATAATGTACATCTAATTCATCTTTGAAAGTGTTCCGCAAGAGACAGGAATAAGGCTGTCTCACACTAACTTCATTATGAACCACAGGCAGGCACGACCATGGCTATGAACAGATTGTTCAGTACTCTGCGGGTAAACTGAGCCATCCATTCTTAAAACCTGACATTTTGTTATTAATAGGTGGGCACAGTGGATGGATGGAAAGTCTTCAAAGTTACCTTTTTTCAGAAAAAAAAAAAATATTTTGGGGAATCTGAGTGGATAATTTGCTTTGTTGATTAGTACCTTGTATGGCCTTTGCCATCTTCTAGGCCTGATTCATCCACCTCTAGGTCACTGGGGGAAGGGAGTACATTGAATAAATACAAAGGATGTTCTAAACACTAAATATCAGTAGGAAGCAATGACTGGAGAAACCTCAAGTGTTAGGCAAAATTAACAGTTTTCCCTTATTCTTTAAATGCCAGAATTTTAATTCATTATGTATTACAGCTAAATGGAGACAGTGATATAGAAAATAAATCAGAAAATCATACCGAATTGCACCCTCAAGCAACTATTTTACTGACATTGTTTTTCAGTCCATCATTCAAAATTTCTACTTTTTTCAATTTTATGCAACTCAGTTTTATAAAACTCTCCCTTTTTGTTTTGTATTCATCCGTAGGTGGTTTTTATATGAATATAAACATACTTTTAATAAATACATATGTCTATTTACAAAAATTAAAAGGAAACCTCCTTTGACATTTAGATATAGCCATAACTGAAGGTGCAAAAGAGGGAAAACCCTAATGACTCTTTCTCAGTAACAACCTTCATGAGACTGCCTCAAGACTCTAATCAAATGAAGAGATTTTGTCCTGCTGAGCAGCTGTCAGTAAGAAGGTTCTAAATTAATATTAAATGTCTTTCAGCAAACGCTGGCTACATCTGAATAAGAAATTTCACTTTCCATATGATACTTTAATACGAAATATTTATGTAGAAGTAATTGTTCATCAGCAGTGTTTGGAATTATTCAGTAGATTGCTGAAAGGAAAAGGAAATCATTTAGACAACATAGTGTTGCAAGGTGACACATAATTATAGACCTGCAGCAGTGTCAGCTAGTTAGATATTATTAAATTTTGTTAAGTTCATGGAAGCTTGCTTTATTGCTGAGTAAAGAAGACGGCAAAACTGAAAATATATAATGTTGCAAAATTATTCTGTATTTTGACAACCCAAGGAAAAATAACTCTGTCTTGTAAGATTAAAATCCAAAATTATCTTTGAGATTCTTAATAAATAAAATATACTTCTTCCTTCTTCCTGTGTGAAGCATGCACATGCATTCTGTGTATATTCTTTGACAGCAATTAGAAGCAAGCTCAGTAGAATTCTCTTTCTATAATCAGTATAACTTATTTATGTCTTTATGGCAGTGTTATTGCAGGCTTGCTAAAAGCTTTTTGAAGAACTACTGACAGATTTAGATTGTCCTGATGAAGCTATCCTGGCATCACAGAGAAAAATGCACCTCAAGGAGGTTCAAATCACTGGACCTCTAGAATGTATTTCAAAGATATTAGTGCCAGTATTTACATCTAACTTCTGTATTTCTAAAGGGATACATAAATATGAACAAAGGGAAGAATCTCAGAGTATGTATTTAGTTTTTATCTCCACTGCCTCTTGACATGAAGTGGCCAGCAAATGCCCCTGAATAAATCTAAGCTACCTGGCCATCAGGTATACATAGTGTATAATTTATTTGGGAAGGAGACACAAATTCTGATTTCTTGTGACCAATTATATTTGTCCTTGAAGTCTGTTTTTTGGGGATTTTTGTTGTTGTTTTAGTTTAAAGGGTAACCACATTAGAGTACAGTAAGAAAAATTTTCTTGACTTTACACAGGCACACACTAAACCTTTGTCTTGCTTAAGTAATGAAACAGTGACGTGCTTCTTCAAAGCAGCTCAGAAATTTGTTACAGGATTCGTTAGCATTCACAGTGTCTTAAAAAATGTGGTATGAACACCAAAACCGATGACAGCAGAATCTAGAGCTAATTTGCTGTGGTCAGTTCTAGCTGTGGTACCTTGCTATGACTCAGGAGATAACATTAAAGTTGGAATTAAAAACACTCATGTTAGACAAGCAAGCTTCCTTGATGAGTCAGTAAAAATTTTGAATTTTCAGAAAATGCAGCAACTAATGCTTGGAATAGTTTATAATGTAGCTGACAGCATATAGTTTCTTAACAGTGGCTGGCCCTGTGACATGAAATGCATTGCGCTTCTCTATGGGAGGGCTGTATTTAGGATTGTCTGTGGATTCATCAATGCTGACACACTGTGTAATAAAAGGGAAACTCTCAGCTCCTGTCCTAGAAAGGGAAAGACCCCCAATTATCTACATGCAGTATACCTCTGAAGGGGTAACTGGAAATGTAAACAGTGAATAGATTTCCATCTGGAAAATAGTATTCACCTTTAGGAGACTTGTGAGGAGTAATGATCCTGGAATAGTTATCCGTATTTTTTTGGGGCAACAAATTGGAGTGATAATCGTTAGAAAATATGTAAAATTTGTAAAAGGAATACAAAAAGCTCTCAAAAGCTTCTGACAAGTAAAAAAAAAAAAAAATCCAATTCTTCCCCTTAAAAAGCTCTCAAAAGCTTTTGACAAGTAAAAAAAAAAAAAAAATCCAATTCTTCCCCTCTGATATTTTTTTTCTGATTAAGATACATCCTAGTTACTGTCTTTTTCTACTGTTCCGAATCAGTCTTGTATTCCAAATGCTTTTCCTTCTAAAGCACTTCTTCCCATTGCACCATTCCCATTTTGTAAACAGAAGTGGCACTAAGAACAACGATCAAGGCACACTGTAAGTAGCAATTCCATGAACAATATGTGAGATCTTCCTTTGAAAGAAAGACATAGCTGAGTTGTCCTAGTACCCACTAGTAGAAATGGAACAAAACTTTTACAAATGCTTTTGCAATTGTACCATTTTCTAGAGTTACTTCCCTGAGTCAAATGCTAAATGATTTCATTAGAATCCAGTGGAACGATCAATTCTAGCAATCATCGAATGTTGAATCAACATAGTATTAACAGTGCCTCTGAGTTCAAATGAAATCAATAACCATTGATGGGTGAGTCAGTGTAAAATTCATCCCTCCACAGAAAGACCTTTCTGAGTCTGTGTGTCACTTAAATCTTATTTCAGTTCTAATTCTTAATGCTACTGTGTTGAGCAGCAGTTTGATGTGTGTTGCTGGGTTCCTGTGTAAAGTTGGGTGAACATTCTACCTCTCAAATTTGTAAAGGCACTCTGCAACACCAGTGCCTTTCAACAATGACAAGTCTCTCAGATTTATTACATATCTCACAATAGTTGGTGTTTTCCTTAAAGTCCCAGCTGCTACATCAGAGCCTCAAAAAATTGTTGAGTCCTAACAGTTACTGGAAGAAGTCTGAGACCATCAACAAATATATGCCAAGTCTCAAAAATCTGAAATCAAATAAAACCAGAAAAACAAAGTGAAAAGCAAAAAGGCTTTAAGTTCTTGACATATGAGAGGAATGTCTACAAACACGTTGAGGTCATTACGTGAAATTTCTGGGGCTATAGGAGACGTGTGTGTTGTCTGCACTTTTATTTTGTGTATTTCCCTTTTACTCTTCTCCTTCCCAGTAAAACCGTTGGAGTTTTAGAGTTGCCCTGCAATGATGTAGTACTTAGATGATTGCCATCTTGCTTTAAGCAATGCTTGGAATACCCTGAAAAACTGGGTACAAGAAATGCACAAACAAAAAAAGCATTTTCCTTTGATACTACAATGTTCCTTGTTTTCATTATGAAGAGAAGAATGGGATCTTCATGTTTGGTTATTTGACTAACAGCCCAATAACTCAGGGTGTGCTATCTTTCATTGGTAGACTTAGTTGCTCCTGAAGAAAAAATATCCCCCAATATTTGTACAGATTTTAAAAATCAATTGTTTCATGGTGTTTGCTTTTTATGAACATTCTAGCAAATCAACTTTACAGAAGGAGTGTTCACAGAAGAGTACAGTTTAAGTTCATACTGGAGGACTGGGTATTTGGAGAACACATACTGGTTTTAAGAACAACATTCAGGCAAACACTGAACAAAATCTAATATATGGCTTAGGTAATTAGTTTCATGGACTAAATTTTGAATAATAAACACTTATAGTGGGAACAAGCTACAAAAGAGGAACTGTCTGCAGAAATTATTCAGTAAATAGTTGCAATGAATAATAAATATGAGAAAATTGTGATCCACTCATAGGCTTTTCATTAGTAAGTAAAAAAGGGAAAAAATATCAACTAAACTATGAATGGCAAGTAAATTATTAATAATTTCCAAAAATTTACTGTTGAGAGATCATGTGCTGACTTTTAAATGACTCAGAGTGGGTATGAGATTTCTTCTTACTAGTTTTGTGTTACTTTGACATGACAGGTTCTGAGTTCAAAATATAGATACTACTCACAGGAGTAATAAACCCTAGTAAATCATCAATTCTAAGCACCATATTGCTCTGCTAAAGGCAACCACATGTAAAGGCATTTATCTAATATATATGAATGGGCACGTTTGCCTTCAAGCATATAAGTCATGGCTGACTGTGCTGGACTATTTATGTGTCTGAAGGTAAACATATCACCAAGTGTTTGCTGGATCCTAAGTTAGACCATAGATACATAGTTGGGACAGGCTGGCTAGTCACATCTAGTGAATGCAAGGCGCATGGCCTGGGTGCTTATTTTTCAAGTACCATGTAGCATGATATATCAATTTCTAGTAACAATAGCATGTGTAGCTGCATGTTTCAGCGGGCTTTAACATACAGCTTCCGTTTCCACAGAATCACAGAATGGTTGAGGTTGGAAGGGACCTCTGGAGGGCATGTGGCCCAACCCCCCCCTGTTCAAGCAGGGCTGCCTAGAGCTGGTTGCCCAGAACTGTTTCCAGATGGCTTTTGGGTATCTTCAAGGATGGAGATTCTACTTCAAATGCATTTGGGCTTTCATGCCAGAGGGGTAAATACTGCTGCTGGCTTACCACTTTGTTAACAGGGATCCCTGGTGGATCCCTAACCATCCTAGGTGGCTATATCCTACTTACATGCTATGGAGTAAATATGGTGATATTTATTGGTTGAAGACCATCTCAGGGAAATCAGAACTTCCGTGTTACAAGGAAAATGCTTTAGACCTTCTGGGCATTTACAGATAACTTAGTTACCTGTAAATGCAGTGAGTACACATCTGTTGTAATGATTTTTCATTGTTTATAAAGTTCTTGTGAGAAATCATTCTGGAAATTAGGAAGATGTCTATTAGTATTTATTACACAAAGCCAGACTTTTAAGCAGAACAGTAGAAGAATTCCATTATCTGGATCACATGTGGTAAATGTAAGCTTGCTGAGGCAGAAATCCCATCTACCTGATTATAATTTTTCCAGTATCTTACATAGCATCCGGATCAGGATACCAGATCCTAAATAAAGCTTTGAAAACCACTGCACATATCTAACTAAAAATCTGTTTTTTTCCCTGACAATGTTTATCAGTAGAAATTATTTCCAAAATGTTTTACTGGATTCAACTCTCCAGTTGAATAAATAGTAAAATAACACTAATTTGGAAACTTACAGAATACTCAGATTGTGAAAGAGTCTACGAATTTGTCTGTGCTCTTTTTATTTTTATATCTTTCCATTTTTAAGATACAAATACTTTTTATTCCTAAATGAATGTGTTCCATGTCTAATGTTTTGGGTTTTATATCTCTACACTGTTTAACAAGGAAATATCAGTATTACTTGAGATCTCATTGTACATTATTCTTGCTGTTATGCCAGTGAGTGTTAGGTTAGGGCTGGTTGAATTTCACGTTTAATAGGAAGGATACATGTTGTTATTCACAAACTAGAATTCTATCCCTGGAAAAACATTCAATTATTTTTCGTCTGTTGCAATGGACTATTATCAAAATTCCTTTCTTCTAATGGAAAAGCTTGTGCGTGAAAACATAGTACATGCAATGTTCATTACGAGACCAGGTTCTGCAATATACATTGAACGTGTGAACAGGCAACTGTAAACTCTTTCCTTTTAAAAATGTATGGCCAGGAAAAAAGGAGCTTCAATTTAATGTATTTTTAACTAATTCCTGGAGCCACTGCAATGTTAGTGAGCAGGAGAAGCAATCGCCTCTTTTGATCACAACATAGAATGAGATAAAACTTTTCAGCTATGGGTAACAGAAACTGATGTCTGGAGTAGCTGGTGGAACTTTACTTCTTATCTGATAATTCCTGATTGCTGGTATTTTCATTGTTGAACCATAATGTTCCTACACTGAACAGAGAGATGGTTGAACTTTGCACCTTTTTGCTTCAGTCACCAAACAAACATTAGATGTAAAGTTAAATACACATCTCCAGGTGGTTTGTCAGAAAATCTTGAGATAACATCTTAAATTTCTGGCACTTATCTTGGCAGTTAGAGAACTGTTTCAATTCCTGCTTTGAGACAGTCATCCTGGCTTCTGAATATATTGAACAGTTTACCCATCTTTGTGGATAATTGCATCATTTTAGACCAGGAGTAACAGTTTCCAATGTGGAAGATCAAAATACCAAGTTACATTGAACTGTAAATTTATAGAAAACTGTGTGATCGCTTCATTCTGGATATTAGTAGTTACCTATCTTTCCATTATTATGTCTGCACATAAGGCCCAGCTACCTAATTAGCAGTTACTTGCCCAGTGAAATGGTGATGTGACTCCCTGTGTTACCACTGACATTCAAGTGTTGTACCCAATGAAACGGTAAGAATGTATGATTATTTTAATTTTGGAAACTTAAATTTAGCCTGATGGACAATGTGAGAAATCTGAAGAACTCATTTCATTTTGGAAATGTTATACTTTGGGCATTTTTAATCACAATACTGTGAGAATTAAGTTATTCAGGCTTGATAAACTGTGTGAAGAGATGGTAAATGCAACACCTGCATGTTTCAGACTGTGCTAGTTTCTGCATTTTAGCCTTCAGCAAGTTGCCAGCTAAGTGGATAAATGTGCTGACAGAAAACCAGACAGACTTCCTTTTGAGAGGCTAGTTCTTTTAGCTTCCACTGAAGATCTTGTTTTGAATTTTGCTAGAATTTTATTGGAATCATTCAGCTTTCCACATAGTGGTTTGATTTTGACAAATTGGAAAATTCTCGTTAAAAAATTATTAAAATTACTTGGGGTGCTCTTTCTCTTTGCTTTCTTTGATGTACTTTTATGTGAAAGCATAGTTGTGGTGTTCTGGAGTCCTGCATCCCACTGCGTCTGCCATATGCAGGAGTAAATATACAGGTGGTACTTGTTTTCATCAGTGCACACCTAACAAGCCCTTTTTCTTTTAAAACAATTGTCAGAAATGGGGTATGAATATTTTCAGGTTTACAGTTGCTGCATGAAAAGTATAAAATCACCAGCCAGCCAAGGTGTCACTTGGATGAATAAGATATGGGGATATAACTGACACATTTTCAAGGCTCCATTAAAAGGAAAATGCTGTGACTTGACTTCAGAGGATATATATTTAATGTTATAGTTATGTCCTTAAATATTTAATCTGATAATTTAATAACATATCTCATGGAAGTCCCTGTGGACATTTTTTGTTCTACCATAATTACTTTCCAGTCTGGCTCTTCATGTTCCCAAATGACTACATTAGATTCCTGTATGAGAACCGCCGGAGAAGGGATTGTCTCAATATCTAGCCTTTATTCTGAACCCTGTATACAGGACGAGACAGGAGGATGAGGGTTTAGTTATCCTTTGCAAGTAGTTTTGC
Organism: Pterocles gutturalis; assembly: GCF_000699245.1. Classification (NCBI taxonomy): domain Eukaryota; kingdom Metazoa; phylum Chordata; class Aves; order Pterocliformes; family Pteroclidae; genus Pterocles; species Pterocles gutturalis. Next base: position 87,800 of record NW_010117773.1, read on the forward strand.
AATGCAGACATGATCTCAAAAGGTTAGTGTTGTAAGAGCTCACTGTTGCATCTCTCTGCTTTAATTTAAGGCATTTCCACTGGGAATACAGCAGTCAGCTTTTCTCTTCTGATATTTACTTTATTTCCTCTGTGATTTAAACCTTCTAACATGTCATTTTCCTCACCTCTCTAGAAACCTCAGTGATGGCTTTTCCTCTTCCACTAAAACTTCTTGTTTCTCGGAATTTTTTTTTCCTCTTTTATAAGTGGGCATGTTTTTAGTGAACTTCTTGGAAGATTCATTGCTTCTTTACTCATTAAAATCTCCTTAAGTGCAAGACTGACTTGTCACAGTTCTTGTGTGCTTAAAGAATCATCAATGCTGGAACGATATTAACTGCCAACTCCCAGATGTCTTTGTTAATACATATCTTGAGCATGTTAGATAAATGAGAGACATAACAGCTGCAGTAAATAATACAGTAGCAGCACAATAACGTAAAATCACGTATAGACATCTTTTGTATAGGAAGGTCAGGCTACAATATTATCCTTTCAGCTTGCTGTAAGAGACATTGAGTACTGTTCTAAGATTCCTTTAAAACAGTTAAACTAATAACATTATTAATCAAAATGCTGTACTTTCAGAGCTACATCACTGCTTGTGGTTTAAAATGGGTTTTGTTGTTGCCCTTCAGGGTTGGTGAATCGCAGTTCCTGAGTTACTCAATATCTAGGAGTCGGCTCATGATATGCTTTTTCTTTTCTTAATTTTCCTTAAGTTGTCTAATTTACATTCTTTTCAAACTGACATCTCACCATTTTGCTGTTTCAAATGGCACAAAAAATTTCTAGTCAATAAGGAAGTTCTGACAGAAGTGTAGGTAACCAAACTGCTGAGTTCTGGATGCTTTTGCCTTCTGACCTTTATCAGTGTATCTGAGTGACTTTTAAGACCACATGTTGATTACACACTGGTTGGTACTGATAAGGAAAATAGGTTAAAAGGTACTGCTATGGCTAGTGGAACCTAGTATAGTACTATACTATAAGTACTAATACAATATACTGATATAAGACAGGCTACTGTTAAGCCTTATCAGTCACCAAACTTGGAAAGAGTTTGGGGATAGGCTGTTGTTGCATGACTATTGATAACACTTTACTGCTAGGTAATGCAAGTACCTTTTTATTATGAACAGAATCAAGGTGAGAATCCCTGTTCTACCTTCTCCCTTAGCTCTACAGGATTTAGTGGGATGCGGTCCATTCCCCCTCCTCTCACAGCTGAAATGAAGGCTTCAAGGCTGTGGAGTTGAGCCTTTCTTCTCTGCTTCTTACTGAAGGATGAGCCATAACCAGCATCAGCTTTTTTTTAGGGGGAGAGGGTTTGGTTGTGGTATGTGGGAGTTTTTTTGTGTGGTCGGTTTTTGTTGGTTGGTTGGCTGGTTGGTTTGTTTTGTTTTGTTTTTGGTAATCTCAACACCTATCTATCCATCAAAACAGCTTTATCCATTAAGGTTGTTGCAAAAATAATTCATGCCAATTCTCTCTGGGCTTCTACCCCTCCCATAGTTTTTGCCGCCCCCACATCTAGGTGCTTGCCTTATTTATTATTGGTTAAATAATTAAAACTGCCTGTACCAAAATACTTCATTGCTGCAAACTGCTACGTGTCATAGTGACGGACTGTCAAACAAATGTTTTCAATCATGTAGTAATAATTTTAAAAAATACAAATGGGCATTAAATTAATAGCTAGCAAAGTTAAAGGATTTTACAGTCAAAGGTCAGAATAATTGTGGTGCTGTGAGTATTTCTCAAAAGGTTAACTCATCCATTTTAACTTCAGTGGCATTTTGGTGGCCTTTTACAGAAGCAAGCAGGTCTGTACCGGTGCAACATTAAAATAAGTTGACTTGGATTTTAGAATACTTTGGAAGAAGATGATGAAGGAGTTTGTATAGTCAGATTTCCATGTAATTTAACAGCCGTGTCCCTACATATTTCTGAAATTCATTGGACTTTCTTGGCAAGCTTTTTGTAGCAAAGGGAGAAATTATAGTTTTCATGATTGCAATTTCAGATTTATTTTGAAGTCAGGGTCAGGCCTTATGTTCTTTGGGAAACGTTTTGGTCCAGCAGACACTAAATCCTTTAGAACTATGAAAAATCATTAACTAGTTGCTCAACTGGGACAAATGATCCTTTAGAAAACTACTGAGATTTATTTTTTAAAATAAAACCGCATGAGCAATTGTAAGTAATTTCAAGGTGGATCATTATAAATGATTGTAGATGCTTCTGTTTTGGCTTTTCAGAAGAAAAGCATGAAGTTAATTATAAGCAAAAGATCATATTAAAAAAATGTATTCATCCTAAGAGATCTTAAAAAGTGTACATGTGTATCTGTTTATAAAGAACAAATGAAGCAACAGGACCAAGAAAGGTCAAAAAGTCCTTTAAAAATATCTTTCCAGTAGAACAATTGAATTATGCTTCTACAGTCACACAAGACCCCATCTGGACTGCAGGCAGGAATAAAGAATCTTTACTGTTCAGATTTAAAGAATTACAGCAGTTGTGCTGACACATTTTCCCCAATACTAACATTTTGTTAAAAAGAAGAGATACTGCACCCAGCTGCAGAGATCTCAGTTAGGCCTGAAGGAGAACAGGACAGAAAAGAAGTGAGACCAACGGTTTTCTGAGGTTGCAGAATTTCTTGTAACCTCACTGTTGTCTTGAATGATATTTAAAGGAGTTTTCTAAATTATCTTTCTGAGCTGTCCTCATTATTTGTATAATTCTAGTTGTGGTCTGCCTTAGATGTTGCTGATATTGCAAGGCTTGGAATGGATTAGCACTGATTGCACATTAAATCCAGTATGCACGTCATAATATCAGTGGCAAATAAATTTCAGTGCTGGCTGAGACATTTTAATTAGAATTTTGTGTATCATTAAGAACATCTTTGCTTTTGCTCGTTTTTTTCCTAGCTGATATTATCTCTGCCTCACATGGCATTAGGGGCCCAAAATTTGAATCCTTTTCCTGGATAAATGGTGCACTTGTATTTATTTTTTAGGGCACTTTTTGAAAGGCTGTTCATTCTCATTCCTTGCATGAATGCTGTAGCTACACTGCATGGCAGAAAAAGGCAGTGAGCACCAGCAACCTGTACAAGTCTGCCGATAGGCGCTCTCTGACCTTATTTGGCCCCCTCCTCAGCCTGACAATGGGGGAAGTTACAGACCACTGGGAAGCTGAGAATGGCATGAGCTCTTCTATGTGTCTGATGGTGTCCTCCCGTATTTAGCTAGGGTTTCAGGGAGCTGAGTTTGCCTGGGGTACGTGCATGAGCGCAGCACATAGAGGCACAGAAGCCTGCATTCTACCTCAATAAACAGAAAAAGTAATTTTTCCTGCTAAACCAACAGATAAATGAAAAGCCAGTATAAGCACCAGGGAAAAGGAGATGTGGGAGGAGCCTCTTGACTTAGGGCATCCTGGTCTTCATTGCTGAAAGGAATCTCTTCTATCTAAGTAGCTGTAGCTTACCAAGTTCATCCCCATGAGATTATGCTGATGGTGTCCAAATCAATAAATAGAGAGGCCCGTCTGTTTATCCTGGGATAAAAATCTGATTCTTGAATTTAATATGGTAGTCAGGAACCCTCTCTGCACATGTTAGCAAGTGCTTTCTTTTCTATCTTGTACTTCATATTCAATTAGTGTGTTCCTGAGTTTAACCTAGTGTTAAACTCAGAGTTTCAATTAAAATGCATGTCCAAATAGACACGGCTACCTATAGCATAATCCAGTTTTTCTGTGAATCACAGTTATGGTAACAGAACAAGATATGACTTGTTGAAGGTCACCAATTGAGTGAGAAATTTAAGAGGGGGGGAATGTCAAGGGTGACCAGGATTACAAGAACAGTTGTTTCAGTAAATGGAAGATACTGATTGCACAGGGTGCAGGAGGTTATATCTGTGTGGTGTACAGTGCAAAGCATCCACACAACCCTGGTGGGATATCATGTCCAGTTTGGCTTTAGAAAACACTGCCTTATCCCATATAAGATTGATGTTTTAATTAGTTACAATGTTGCAATGAAGAATTATGACATCCATCTCCCCAACACTTCATCATTCATCCCTCACTCAGGTTCAGCATCCACCTGTTTTCCCTGCATGTTTTTCCTCTATGTCCTACCATATCACAAAACCAGCATATTGCAAAGCAAACTTCGTTATCCCTTCCTCATACTTCAATGCCAGTTCTTATTTCCAGGTCTGCTGCTGGCTGCCCTATTCTTTCTTCTGACCGGTCATGACAGAGCACTTTCCAAAATGTTTATCTGCCCTGTTCTTTCTTCTGACCAGTCATGACAGAGCACTTTCCAAAATGTTTACTGTTTATTTTCCTATTACTGAAACTTCCTTTTCATATTGTTCTCACGTCCTTTCTGACTTCTTGAAGACCAAGCTCTTTTCTAACTCCTTCCCCTCATCACATCATAGGTGTCTTGCATAGTTGTATCTGCCTTAGTTTTCCTCCTCCTTGCCCTCATCACATCATAGCTGTTTTGCATAGTTGTATCTGCCTTAGTTTTCCTCTCCTGCCCTTCTCGCTGCTTGTCAGTCCTCTCTCCTTCCAGCTTCCTTGTTTTTTCTATTTTCTTTTAGAATAGAATAGAATAGAATAGAATAGAATATTTGGAAAGGACCTACAACAATTATCTACTCCAACTGCCTTACTAATTCAGGGCTAACCAAAAAGTTTAAGCATGTTATGAAGGGCATTGTCCAAATGCCTCTTAAACACTGACTGGCTTAAGGCATTGACCACCCCTCTAGGAAGCCAGTTCCAGTGTTTGACCAAACTCTTGGTAAAGAAATGCTTCCTAATATCCAGTCTAAACCTTGCCTGTCTCAGCTTTGAACCATTCCCACACGTCCTATCACTGGATACCAGGGAGAAGAGCTCCGCGCTTCCCTCTCCACTTCTCCTCCTCAGGAAGCTGTAGAGAGAAATGAGATCATCCCTCAGCCTCCTTCTCTCTAAACTAGACAAATGATGTTTTCATCTTGTCAGAATTAAATTTCCTATCTACTAACTGCACATACCTATCTCGTGTGCTCCTTTTTTTCTTTCTTTTATATCTATCCTAAAAATATTTTTCTGCAAGTTCTTCCTTGGTTCCCCTTGCCATACTGTTTTTTGCCTTTTTAATTTTTCATTTCATTAGACTGAGAGTTATTGTGTCTCTTTTACATTTTTTTAAAGTCTTCATTACTCAACACCAGAATATACAAACAACTTTTGCTGTCACAATTAAATAAAAAGGCTTTGTTGTAGTTAGTAACAACACAGAAATGCAATATTTAGGTGATAAAGCACACTTATCATGTATGTAGCTACTATTTATTTAGAAAACACTTGGAAAAAGTTGCTGGACAATATTTTTTTTTTTTGTTCACCAAGTGTACAATTTTGGAACTCTAGATATTATCATAAACACATATTCATATAAAATGTTTTAGACTTTGTTTATCCTACAGCATTTTAGAATCTAAATGTAGAATTTATATACTACACCTTTAAATACTATTAAAATATTTTCCTGCCAGCTAAAATAAATCATGTTTTAAAAGTATTACTGCAAAAGCAGACAACGTATTCATGCCTCTTTACATATCAAGGGAGAAATTTAGTAATTGCTGTGTGCTGTTTGCACTCCATTTGTGTATGCATCATAAAGTACTATATAGCAGGTGCTAATGTAACCCACAGAGGTCTGTAATTAATAAAGTATTTTAGCTGAGACAGCAGAATTTGCCTCTCATGAGGTACAACAATGCATTATAAGACCCCAGTCCAGTGCAACAAAAGCCAATACAATACCAAGAAAAGATGCTGGAGCTGTCTGGATGTAGTGCCTTTGCACAACCTGTTGCCGTGTAGCTTGGACCAAGCCTCATCTGAACATGGCTAATTTACCCTGTTACGCTTGTATTTGCTCAGAAAAAGCTCATGGAATAGTTACAGCCTTCAAAGTGTTCCTCAATATAGGACAAAAAAATATTTCCATGTATTCAAATGACTTTTCAGTCTCTTAAAAGAAGACATTCCTGGATCATGGGGGAAGTGGAGCTAGTCAATGTTCATCTGAAGGGACTGTGCTCAAGCTAATGCAGTGCGGCACGGCAAGAGCAGAGCATTGCCTAAGCAAGGTGGACGTGCATCCAGCTGCCTTAGAGCGCAGGCAGAATGAGCCCAGCGCTGCCTGTGGGAGACCCAGCCATCGGAGTCTGTGTGTTACCCTCGCTTAATAACATGCTTAGATCATGATTGTACCTCAGGTCAGATGGGCCTACACAGGAGGGAGAAAAGGGAAAAGGAAGTTTCCTAAGCAGTGTCTTGGATGCATGGACACACTGATACGACTATAATGCTTCTGGTCTCTGAGGCAGCTACAATTACTTTCCATCCTTCTGCAACAGTGCTATGCTATATAAAGCCACCTGTCTTCCACACAGCATTCAGACTAAATTGGTACTTGGCGTACTATGTACCCACTAGCTTAAGGTAGTGACCAGCTGTGACACATCTGTTTAATATCTTGTTAGGGGTCATGGGTTATCACTGGAACACAATTTCACTTCTCAGTGCAAATTAGTCTGTGACAGAAGTAGTAGTGTCATTGCCCTTCTCAAATGCCAGTTATGAATGTTTTCTGTGTCATTCTAGTACAAGTCACTTCTTACATTAGTAGTCTCGGCTGCCTTCCTGGAGTACTTTTCTATTTGATCATTTTTAATTTTTTTTCAAAGGGATAATGGAAGGGCGATTCTGTGACGATGTGATTCTTGACACCATTTGAAGGGAGGAATGGAAATGCTAATGTCTGTAGGTGAAGATGTGCCTAAGTCTTAGTCTCTTAGTGCAAGACAAAGAGTTTTGTGTTTTCCACAGAATACTTGGATATAGCATGCTCAGGCATTTGCTTAATTAAAAGATCATCTCTAAAGAAACTGATATAAAACAAAGAATAGGGTCAGATTCTTTACCTGATAAACTTATGCATCATTCTGTGTATCTGAAATGCAGAGGACGAGGGGATACCCTTTTTATTTGTTGTGAGGTAAAAAAACCCACATCGTGAAATATCTGAAAATTAAAGCTAAAGCTGTAAGTGGAGGTCTGAAGGATAGAACAACTTGGTTTAGATTAAACACTTTTCCCAACAAAATAGATAATAACTTTTGATACAAGACTGGTATTTATTAGAAAATTGTAGACATGACAAACTGCATTTTAAAAATACTTGCAAGAAGATTTTTGGAAGTGAGGGAACAGAAAAGATCATTTCAATGCCTTTTTTAGCATTTGCTTAAAATACTTGCATAGTCACAAAGGGCAGGAGGCAGGATGACAGTCAGACCTGGGAAGTGGTATATGGAGTGGGCATGAAATTACCCCTTACAAATGAAACGAGTATTAACAGACAGAGAGACATCACTTTAAAATACCCAGTAGCAGAGTGGCTAAGACGATGTCCGGGAGGGAAAGAGGTGAGGTCAAATTAAGGTAGTGCAGAGAGGTGAACATTTTTTTCCTATGGTTTGGCTGACATCTAACTAATGAGTTGCCGAGTTCAAAGACGTACAGGTGTTTGGTGGGATCAGACATTTAGGCAGCAGCATTGACAGTCATGAAGCTGACATAACAGTAATTCTGTTTTCCTTGCAAAAACAGTGAGATGATTTTTAGGTTGCATTTCAGATGTGGTCAGAGAGACTAGAATGAAGAAGTTTCTAATTTGTCTGAAACTTCTTATCCAGCTTTACTGAGGATTACTGAATACGCAACATGTCAGGGTTTTTCAGTTTGTCTGTACAGAACCTTTCAAATTTTTCCTCTTCACCTTAATGTGATTTTTTGGACATTTTTCTATCAACTACTTTATCAGACATATGCCATGTTTTTAATTTCTAAATGTAAATATTCTTCCTCCATATTAATAATGTGTTTCAGCCTCAGCTCCATGGTTAAATCTGTTTGTTGAAAGAGCACTAGCATTAAATCTTATTAGAGCATATTATTAAACTGGAGATTAGTGAAGTTAGATGGCGTTTTGAATGTATTACATCTTCTCAGAAATCCTTTCTAGCTGGCCTAACAGCATACCTTGTGCTACTCATTACAGTAATGGAATTGATGCTACCGCTGTAATTGAGAAGGTACTTTGTGCTAAAAGATCATCTCCTTTCAGGAACTTAAAATCTTTGTCCATAAAATGTTACTCTGAAATTTTTTTGTTTTCCACCTGTCAGCTCACAAGCAGGGTTGTTTATGTTTTTGGGTGGCTTAAGGCTTCTTATTGTCATCTCCTCCCCTCAGATAGCATAGGAACAGTCAAAATCCATTTCTCCTCATGCGGTTCACTACGTACATTTCTAGATATTTTAACTGGTTTTCAGATAAAAGAAAACAGATTTTTCAGGAAAATAAGGGTTTTTTAATGAGCCTGAAGAAATATATTTTAGACTAAAAGCTTGAAAATTCATCGTGGCACTCATGGTAGAGGTAGATTAGGCCAATTATTCAATGGACAGCCATAAGTGACAGAACGGGTTTTCCGTGACCATGTGGCTCTGTTAAATTGGATGTTTGGAATATAACTTCACATAAATGTGTATCTGATGCAGCCTGATTTAGAATGAGACGTAAAAATTCATACATCTTGTGCTTAATGCAGGATTCCAGGAAGTGTGAAAATGGAGATGATCTATAGACAAATTATTTCTCCAGTTTACAACTCCTAACTGTCCAGTTAGAAAAGCCAAGATACCACTACAGTTGCATCCAGAAAAAGGTTTATTCTTGAAATATTCTGTAGGGCAAGCCTGTTCAGTCTTTCCTCTGGAGGACTCTGAGTGCAAAAGAATCCTAAGATAGCTATTTTTAGTCAGTACAAGGTCTTAACTTACACTGCACGTAAAGGAGGCCAAGATGTCATTAACTACTGACTTATTTATGATCTACAAAGTAGCTTCTAAAGGTGTATTGCTACGTTTCTGTAAAGCCTTACTTCATTTAGTTCTGGTCAAATTCTATCAGGATCTTCCAGCTGACTGAGCTGTTGGATTTTTAGGAGTTGGATTTGTTAATTCTATCTTTGTAGAGACAAAAAATTAATCCTTTTCTAAGGTACAGAACGACTCTATGATTACAATTTTTATACTCAAGTAGTTAGTCTGCATCTCTTGCCCCCCTTCTTCCCAGATACAGCTAATCAGTCCCATACAACTTACAGTTCACTGCTTCTTCCATTCCCTACCCATTAAGCACAAGAAACTCTTGTAAAGATGAGGAGTCCTTGTGCTTCATTGGCCCAAAATTCCTGCAGTGATGTTCCCTGGACAATGTGACTATTTAGGTGGTCAGCAGAGTCAGTCCCGCTGGGTAGAAGGACATACATCCCTGTCAAGAGACCCTCTCATCGCATGAAGGTGCAACTGCTGGGAGGGATATGATTCACCATCAGAAGCAGTGGCAGTTTTTGAGATGAATTGTGTTTGCTATCAAACTTCTAGTTCTTGGTTTTAAAAAGCCAAAGAAATAGCATGAGAGAAAGTCCTGCATTGTAATTACTGCTGGCATTTAAATAGAGTAAGATTGTGTTTCATTGAATCTGACTCTGCATTTTCAGATAATCCATGTACTATATTCATTTGAGTTTGCTATCAAACTTCTAATTCTTGGTTTTAAAAAGCCAAAGAAATAGCATGAGAGAAAGTCCTGCATTGTAATTACTGCTGGCATTTAAATAGAGTAAGGAAATTCAAATCCTATTCCAAAGATAAGGATTTTTCAAACAAAAACTTGGCCATAATGTCTATATATAAATTTAACTCATAGCAGAAATAGAAGAGCTTGAAGATATTATTACTGGTGTGGTTTTAGACATAAAAGAAAGCTTATGGGAAATATGAAGACATGATACTAAAATATAAGAATTTAAGAACATAAAATTAGACAACGGACAGAGTTGGTTTATTTTTTTTCAAGTACCTTGACTTTGAAAAAAAGGAATGTACTGAGCTATAATGTCTGTATGCATAT
>NW_010117773.1:97927-100156 GCF_000699245.1 Pterocles gutturalis
TACATATGAATTGCTTCTGCCTTCCCCAGTAAATACATTTTTATGAACTGCTACCATGGAAGCTGGGGGTAAAATTCCCATCAATTTTAATGGCAGTGGAATCAGACCCCAGCTGTACTTTGTCATAAATATTTTCCAACTTCAGGCATTAGGATTAGGGATGTATGTTTACAGGGAATTATTTCTGCATTGTCATAGCCTTGTAACTCTGTTTAGCATTATCTTGAAGCATTTGATAATTATTATCACTATTGCTTCATTTGAAGGTTTAAGGAACATGTTTCAAAGGATAAAGTCAGCGTGACTCCAAACACTTGCAGCTGCCTGCCTGTCCCACACAAACACACCCTCCTGCCTGTGACAAACAACTGTCTGCTTGTGCAGCTGAAAGTGATTGAAAAGGAATCACTTGCACCTTCCTTTGTATGAGAAAACAAAGCACTGATCAATGTTTATGGAAACAGTAAGCCTATGGCAAGTTCCTCTGCTCTAGGAAGGGAGGCACTAAACCTATAGGAAAGGGCTACAGAAGGTTGTACTGCAATACTTACGGGAGTCTATTTCACTCTGTAGGAAATAAAGCTACTTAAAGGAAACTACCAATTAAAATAAAGGCTCGAAATGTGTACCATTCCTGTTATTCCAGTTGCTATGTACTAGTCTAGCCATTTAAATCCCATTTCCTTGTATTCTTCGCGTCACCTTCACACAGGGAAGCCTCATATTATGTTCATCATCTAGGATTAGAGTAGTTGAATGGGATCAAAGGGGGTTTGTTCTCTGTAAGCATTTGACAGCACTTGGTGTACCTTATTTCCAGTTTTTTTGTTATGATGAATATTTTTTTGTGTGTGTGTGTGTTAAGCAAGAGAGATAACTTTAATTAAAATTTTTAAATATAAAATTTTAAAATTTTGTAGGGAGACTGGAGCAGGGGACTAGTATTTGCAGGGACTTTTTCTTGTGGAATAATCTCTCCTTTAACCCTCCCTTTAGATGTATATTGCCACAATACAGGCAAAAAATAATATTTATGCATGTTACCATGGCATCATCACTACTTGAAAATGTTTGTAGCGGTCGCATTTTATCTGTGGCAATCCAAGAAGGTGAAGTTGTAGGAAGAGACAGTGTATTTTGCTAAAACCAGCTGATATGGCTGGGTAAAATAGATGTGGTTTTGGGAATGGAAAATTTTCTAGGTTTGTTGATTTTTTTTTTCCCCAGCTATGGTGGTTGGTCCAAGAAAATGCATTCCACCTGCCTACAAACTTTTCCTCACTTGTAAAAATTATGTCACTCACAACTCGATATTTGATAAGGGTCGGTCCCAGCAGCGTACACTAATTTATAGCAAATGGTAGTGTTTTGACTCTCTGAGCATGCCTAATGTGATGTTATTAGTTTTATAATAATAGGGATATATTAAAAGGCTCTGTGCTAGATACCAAGAGGAAAGTTTTCTAGAGATTACAACTTAAATGAAAGCTGACAAGCTGCCATAGACTTTGTAAGAAGCAAAATCAGACCTATAGTGTCTATTAATGTAATTCAGCTGTAATGAGGAGAAAATGGACTTCAAGTTATTTATCAATAATTAGGTTTCAGTGAACAGAACAGTAATGCAAGGCTACTCAAAGTGATTAAAATTATTTTCTTATCAGGACCTGTGATTTTATTTTACAATGTGCATGCCATAACTATGGTTTTTAAAAAAAATTTTTATGGCACCTACCTTAAAAGTACTTATTCTTTAGCTCCAACAGAAACTACAATAAATTTTCATTTGCACATTAGCGCATGATAGAGACTGAATTTCTTTTTTTATCCACAGGTAATCCTTATCCCCTTCAAAAATTGCATTGTTGATGGCTACATATCAAAAATGTTTTATTACTGTCTCCTAGTCATGTTGACAGTTGAAGCAGTTCATCAACACTGTGCTTACACGCTCTTTCAAATTAAGAAATTTGTTACATTAATTTCCCTGAAGAACAAGAAAAATGACAGATTTTATTTTCCAGTTTTGAAAATGATTCTAGAATCCTGGTGTAAAAATAATTTACAATCGCAGTGGAAAAATAACTTCTGAAAAGAAAGGAGAATTTAACAAAATGTTGCATCTGGAGAGTGCTGTTATAATTATAGAATATAATTGATGAACCAGTTTTGGACCTCTACAAGCCAAAATAGAAATCAGAACTATAACTGCAAAACATAAAAATTGTA
>NW_010117773.1:100167-116423 GCF_000699245.1 Pterocles gutturalis
CAGAGGCTTGTATAGAGGTAGCATCAAATCTTGATTTCTCATTTTAGTTGAATACTTGCTCAATACACATTCAAAAATCAAAATATTTTTCTGCCCTTGTTCAAAGGTCATAGCAACAACAGCCCACAAACGGAAGGCCTTCATTGTAAGCATTGATACTTTTCAAAGAAGGTTGCTGTTATCTGGCAGAGACTCAAATATACCATGCCAGGGTTCCAAACTATTTCTGCTTATTTTCTGAATTTGAAATTATAAAAACCATACCTTTTTGGGATGGACATACTGTTGCATCTCTAGATGTATGACCAAGAAGCAGCTAATCCTTATGCCCTGTTCTGCTGTGTAATAGGAGAAACATTGGTGATGGTGTCTAGATGATTTTATTGCCTTTACCTTCTGGTGTAATTACTGAAGGAGCAATAGTCCTATGTAATAGGAGAAACGTTGGTGATGGTGTCTAGATGATTTTATTATCTTTACGTTCTGGTGTAATTACTGAAGGAGCAATAGTGCACAGGAAAATAAAGAAACCAGCAACACAACAAAAAACCGCAGTCTTCATTTGTGTAGCTGATGCAGTTCTTGAAAAAAAGAAACCAACAACACAACTAAAAAAACCGCCGTCTTCATTTGTGTAGCTGATGCAGTTCTTAAAAATAGTTTTCTAATGTACATATATGGTTAGAGAGTGATGTAGAAATACAGCCGAAATGAAACTGAAGCCCTTCAGCAATGGAGGAAAACAGGCTGTTGTCTTGGCATGGCAAAGTTCAGTTTTACAACACGGGCAGAGCAGGGCTGAGTCAGTGAGGGGACAAGGGAAGGCTTGGAAGGGAAGGGAAGGTTTGGGGAATTGGCTAGGAGAGGTCAGTGTGTGTCAGGACAAGTGAAAGGGGGCCGATCCGTATGGTTTCCCCTTCTCCCTTTCTCTGCACAGAGACTGCAGCCTGCCCTGTTTCCCCCCAAGCGGGCTGGATCTCACCCTACAGCAGTTAGAATGGGTCAGGCTTAGTTACTGTAGCTGTCAGCATGAGCCCATGAACTTTAATCAGCTTCCCGTCCTAAGGACTCCATCCTCAGCACCCAGTCTGTCCCTTGTGGGGTGCAGGGGAGGAGGGACCGCAGAGCACGGTGAGAAGGCCCCAGGAAGCAGAGCGTTCAGCTTCTGCCACCAAACCCAAGAGGAGAGGGTGGTAGGGACAGTACCTGTGTGTCACCACCGTGGGTAACTCTGGCTTCTCCTTGCTGAAAGGACACGAGGACCCAGCATGTCAGCAGAGGAGGGTTATGCTAGTAGGGAGCGAGAGCTCAGAGCCAGCAGCTATTTCACCCAGGACCTGCAAAGGCAACCAGCTTTCAAGCACGCAGCTGACTGCTCTAGGCCAACAGCTAGCCCTATCCCTGTGGCTTTGGGAGAGTTTGCAAATCTATTCATCCTGTCATTAAAATGCTCACAAGTGTTAGCTACGTATTTGGTTTCTAAAGAAAGCAGAAGAGTGCCAAAGAAATTTTGGTGGCATTTAACTTCAGTACTCAGTGTGCAGTAAAATCTGACTCTTCCTATAAACATAAATTTATCCCTAAGAAATGGAAACAAAAAGATAAAAAATTGGTTTGGGCTTTGGAATATTTCTCTTCTTTCTGTCTTGTCCTTAGAACTACCACAATTAAGAGGCAGACCTTAGTTTAATTGTTTTGGGTCATTGCGTGTGTCCTTTTGGTTAATGTGTTTTGCTGGTTGTGGCTTCCTGCGATTTTTATCTACTCTTGCCACAATTGTAAATACTTTGTCTTCTTCTGTATTGGGTGTGAATGCTTTATAGAGATATTACATCAAAAGGTGCATGAAATCTGATACTGGCATAAAGTCCTTGCCAGGGACATCTTCAGTTAAAGCACTGTGTTTCCTATAATAATATTTTTGGAGGATTTTGTACAGTGCTTATTCCTGCACAGGAATTTTCTACAAAACAAAACAAAATAGCAAAACCAAAAAAAAACTAACCCCACACAAACCCCACAAAACTTTTGCCAATATACAGGAAGACACACACTGTCCTTTCCACCCACAAATCCACAAAAGTATGTGATTTTCATAGCATGGAGTAGTTAAAATTTAGCTGGCTTTTTTCTTATCTTTTGAAAAGATTGACAAAATTAAGCTTTTAATGTTGCGTTTTGTTATCCGATTTTCCTATACTTTATGTTGTAACATCACAGAAAAACTGCAAAATAGCTATTGCTGGGCAGAATAGAGCCACAGAAAAAAAAATAAATCTATCATGAGCACGAACCTGAGTTAGTTTACCCAGTCTTAATTAGGCAGGATGCAATCCTTTGGTCCTTGTGACTTTCACAGAGGTTTTACCTGTGGCAAACAGCCTGCTTGGATATTTGATTTAAAACACCTGTCCTACCTAAACAATAGACCAGATGTGCCATGTTACCATAAAAGTCTATTTCATAGTGGAGTAAAATAAATTTCTGTAAGAACTTGGACTCTTTTTGAAAGCCAAGCCATTTACTGAAGTGACTCAATAGTTACCTAAAAATATGAAAATTATGGTCTTAAATACACCTGACTTAATATACTTGTAACTTTTAGAGGTAGAAGTTAATTGAAATGGTTTGAGCATTGTTTTATACCACCATGCAGTGGGACTTGCTGCAAAAATTCTCAAGACATCTGTAGAGCCAGCTGATGGATTCATATACTGTCGCTTAGTGGTGCATGGAGATTCTAGCTCAAATTCTGAAGCAAGCTGCTTATCAGCAAGGCTGGTTATTTCAGACACAGTTTTGTAGCCAGATGAACAGCTAGCTGAGATTTCTTTGCTTGTTATCTATGATAAGGAGTGTGTATACTTGTCCTGGAAAGAATCTTAAGCTGATCCTAAAGGCTGTCTCTCAGTTCTGCCTTGAGGAAGACAACACTAGGTTTACTCCAGTGGCTTATTTAGTGGTGTCATTAAAATTTTAGTTTAATGGTAGCTTTTTAATAAAAAAATTAAGATATTTAAACTTGTGAATTAATATTCACAAATATCAAACACTATAAAGAAATAAGAGATATCTACATGCAAATGCTTTGTTATTTTGTACCCTGGTTCATTCTTATTTTTAGTCCATTAATGCTATTGCAATCGCAAAAAAGAATTTATGCCAGCCTGGTTAATGCCTCTTTCTGTAGCCAAAGGTACCAGGTAACTGTAAGATGAACAATTTTTATATATTTTGCTTCATCTTATTTAATTTACATGGGCAGTTAGACATATCAGCATGCAAGAAAGCTGCCTTCTTTTAGAATAGTTTCTTAGGAGGGAATGCTGTTGCATAAATTGTCAGCAGTTGAGGCAGCCATGGGTGAAATGGCCTTTCTTATTAAATGTCACAAGATTTAATGTCACAGTATAATTGGGATGGAAGGATAATTGAGCTAAGCTCAACATATCTTTTTCTGTTAACTTGTTATTAATCTATAGGAGTGTTAAAATATGTTTTATAAAGGCCCTATTCACTTGAAAATTGTTGGCTCATACACAAAAAAAAAAAAAACACAAAAAACAAACAACCAACTATTTTATTGCAGAGCTAATGAACAACATTTTTTTATTTTCTTCATAGAGAATTTAACTTGCAAGTAAATATACAGCAGAACGGAGCAAAATAAGGAACTCATTAAACATATAGCAACTAGCAAAAACCTACATATATAGCACCCAAATACCATAACACAGGTAGTCATTTTCTTTCAGTAATTTGACTTTATTTAGTTTAATAAATAATTTATTGATTTAATAATTTCATATAGAGTTATTAGTTAAATACCAACTAACCAAGTCATTGAAGAAGACCTTACTCTCTTAGTAAAAGAGCATAAAAGTGCATTAAATACTTGTGTATCTTGACATTTTAGATTTTTCCATTACCCTTCATGCAAAATATAGTAGCAATAGTGAAGCCTTTTGTAGACATCATTACATTTCTGATCATTTCTTTTTGAAACATAAAAGCATTTTTTTTATGCCGAGGGTTTTATATTTATGTCAGCTTTTGGTAAGGAGACAAGATGAGAAAGGTGACTAAAAGTCTGAATTTGTGTTCCAAAGGTATCTATTTTGAAATTATATTTTTTCATTATTTTTTTTTTCCAAATATTTTAAACTATTTTCCAACTATAAGGTGTAAAATGAGTAAATGAGACTATAATACAGACACAAAACATATACTGGAAGCATTGAGCTCCGCCTTGACATTTTCTAGGGAAGCATTGTGTCTTTCATCACAAGGGTTGTCTACCAGCTTTTGCCACTAAGAATCAATTAGAAAGAAAGCTGAAAAAAAAAATCCCCCTGCCAACTTTTTAAAAGTGATAATGTCTTTTCGCTTGGGAATTACCCAGGAATGATTTTCCAACACAAATGCTACAACTTCTATACTAAAAAGTCAGAAATGTTTCTAACCAGAAATATTTTCTAATGAAATTATGCTCTCTAAACAAAACAAAAAACCTGCTTTCACTGAAAATTTGAGTGCCACTTTGCTGTGATGCAGAGGGTTGCAGAGCCTGCATGAGTTAGGGCTCAGAGTTTTGACTTTTCTTCATGAGTATGAATATATTAAGTTTTGTATAGTCAATAACTTGAAGTACTTAGGAAGCTAAATCCTTATCAATGTTCTAGAAAATTAAGTCTTACATTTTAAGAGTACTGTCTCTAAGTTTAAATGTAAAATAAGAGAAGGTTATACAAGCAATATATGCTTTTCCCTCTCAAAGAAACAAAATAAAAAAGGATGCTTATACTAATTAATCAAAATAATAACAGACAGTGGAAATGTTTAGAATGTGGTGCGAATTCACTCAGTTTCCAGATCTTTTTGCCCATTTAACCATTTCTTCATTGTGTTCTGCATAATTTATCACATTTACCACATTACCTTAATCTATATTCAAGCTGTGAGTTTACAAAATGTCTTAGTCAAGCAGAATGGCTGAAATGAGTTGCAGAGAACTTCAGAACAATGCCCTTTCTAAAGCAGCCACAGTAGAAAAATATTAAAAAATAGGTCTATCTGATAGTATTTGCAGGATAGCTTTAACATGAACTGTAACTGTCTGCAGAAGAACCATATGGCAAACTTAGGTATTTTCAGGCAATGATAAATTACTGTGCAGTTCTTTTCCTGGTATTTGCAAACTAGCATTACAAAAGATAAAAAACTTTTCTTCAAAGAATCAGAAAAATATTAGAAGTTAGCTCTTTTATTACAACTGGCTAAAAAAAATCCTTAAAATATTTCAGAACTTGTCGATTTCCCTCAAACATATTCCTCCTCTTAAGTGGGGGGAAAAAAAAAAAAGTGGCCTTTGATTTTTTTTTTTTTCCTCCAAGATTGAGGTTTGCTCTTTGCTTGCTTCTTTTCTAAGGGAAATAAGTTTTGGGCCAGCTTGTCTCCCTCTGAATTTGAGAAGAAGAGCCCTCATCAAAGTCAAATCCAAATGAATTATAGACAAGGTTGTGGTGGGGGTTTTTTTGTTTTTGTTTTTAACCTCAGAACAATATAAATACTTCATACAAATTGTTTGTACTGGAAAAGAGAGGAGGAGGAGGAGGTTGAGGTGCATTTTCCCATAGGAAGGAAAAAGATGTCAAAACATCTCAGCAGCAGCTCTTCTATGAAATAAGGGAGACATAGTGAGAGTTGCTCTCAGAATTAAATTAGTGCTAATTAAGCTCCCTATCTAGCATGAGAAAAAAAAAGCCTTTTATTATGCGAGATTTTGATCATTACTGATAGTCATACAAATCATAAGACAAAGCTACTCTCTAGTAGAAACAATTTGTAACTGCCATAGGCATATCAGGTAAACTTATCAAAGCAGACAAAAAACTCTGGCAAAAATTATTTCTTGAAAGTTGCACTAGTTCTGTATCTGAAAAAGCATCTGGGACTTCCTTTGTTTGGGGTTTTTTCGTGGTCATTTGGGGTTTTTTTTTTGGTTGTATGCTGACATAACTGCAGTTGCCTGCAGTATTATAAAAGAAGTAGCCATCATCAGTTTCCAAAATTTAAAGTACTTCGTAGAGCTCATTCTCTAAATCACTTTGGGAACCAGATATGAAAAGAGAAAATAAGATGTCTTAAAAAGCTTGTTAAAAGAGGATTTCCATTTTGCAAGAATTGATCCCAGTTTTTCGAAGAACATCATATTTGCTCAGAACTAAATAAATTTGAAAAATTTCCGGATCTCTTGGGACAATCTGTCAGGAGTCCAGACAAGGGCTTCTATGAATCTGATTTCCGTTCTGTGAAAATTCATAAAATCCAAAATGCTGCAGGAAAATACTTCAGTTTTATGAAAACATATCTTCTGGAGAAAACCTTTTCACTGGAATATTTCCAAACAGTTCTGTTTATCATGTTTTCCAAAATATCTGGGCATAACTTACACAATGCACATAAGGATCAGCAATATTTCTAGTGAAAAATGGGCAAAGCACAGTTGTTCTCTTCAGTGCGCACATTTAAATACTAGTTATCCTATTAAGTCTGGGCAAAGGATGACAATGTGCTCCTTGACTTTCCAGGATGAATGAATTTGAGTGTTACATTCCTAACACTGACAGTGCTCCAAGGCTGGTTATTTGTCTCTTGCCAAGACTGTTAGTTTCAGGCAAATGTAAGCAAAATTCAAATAGAATGAGTAATTTATTGAATTACTGAATCATTTACTTATAGTGGAATGTACAGCCTCTTACAGGAGTGGATAAACAGTCTTTCATTGAGAGGAAAGGGCATGCTTGTCAGTGTTAGGTGCAAGAAATAGTTCTGGCCCTTGGTGCAATCTGTGAACATCATGTCAAGTGCCACCTGGAACAGAAGTCAGGCCTCCAACTCCCTGTCCCACGTGCCAAGGAACTGCTTTGACTAATGTTCAGAAAAACTTTTAAGTGTGTGTGTGTGTTTTGAGTCCATGTTCTCCTAGGCTAAAACCACAAAATTTAATTTCACTCCTCAGGAGACTGAACTGCAAGCGCACAAAGTAATTAACCATTAGCAACTGATGTATGTTAGTGCTGGAGAGGAAACTGCAGAGAATATAGAACAATTATCTCTTGCTAGTAAAGCTCAGAGGAGCTTTTGCCTGCTTATTAAATGTAAGTTATACAAGGTAAGAAGGACGATTCAGAGAAGGCAAATGCCTGAAACCCATGCACCTGATAAGCATAGCAATGATATGAATATAGAAGCTCTGCTATAGATCTCTGTAGGAAACTTTAGTATGATTGCTTGGTCTTTCCTGCTGCGAAATTATAGCAAATATTGATGAGCCTTCTATTCAAAATTGTAGCCAAACTCTTCTTTGAGTTTATTTTTTTGTGTATAAGGCAGGAGTAGAAGAGAGTTTTTAACAAAGGCAGTGCAGACTAAAACAATCCTGCTTCTCATGAAGTTCAGGAATGAATAAAATGCAGGAGTTAACAAAGCAGCAGTAAAACACTAAGCTTTTTATTTCCTCTATTAATCACATTAAAGTCTCCAGCACTATAGTCATAACATAAACTTACAACTAGTAAATGAGCAGAAAATCCCCAAACTCTAAAAAGCCATTGCTTTTAGAGTAAAGGGAAATGAAGATCTTCATCTCTGCTGTTAAATATAGTCTTCCTGAGCACAGTACAGCATGTTGGTGGAATTAATTCCCAATAATAAGACAAGTTGTTTTCTGGTCAGAGACACACTGCTCTTCTCAATACTTACAGGTGCTACTCACATTTAAAAAAAAAAAACAAAAACAAAACAATTCTTCAACGAAATGAACAACTGGGTCTCAGCTTCCAAATTTTTGCATGCGTGTTTTGATGAGTTCTATGCTATTGAATGTATGCATATTTTAATTATCTAATGACCCAAGGCACACTAAAACTGCTGGGTACTTGAGAACTAGAAAGGCATGCAGAAACTAGAATCTACACTCAAAAGAGGACAGCTCAGCTAATGAGGCTCTGACATTCCTGTACTGGTTTTCCCATTCCCATGGAGTTTTCTTAGAGGAAATGTCTAGTTCCCCCAGGTGTTTTGTAAAATACTGCATTTTGAAAACAGTAATTCAACCAATGTGGGTTTTGTGGCACCCTTCTCTGTTAAAAACCATTTGTACCCAAAACATCTGAACTGATTAAGAAAGTGTTCCTATGCATCATCATACAGAAAATCTAAGTCTTTGAAATGGCTCCGTATCCACCCTTTGAGACACTATGAGAAAAGAATGGCAACAAAAAAAAGTAGCTTCTACTCATAACAATTGTAAGACTATCAGAAGGTGAAGATGGTGTATCTCTAAAGAATCCTAATCAAAAGACGCCTGTCCAACAATAGAATCATTTAACAGTAACTTTAAACTTTGTTGACTCATTAACATAGGTTTTCCAGTATTTCCCACCTGCTCCCCAAATGCATACATTAGATACCATAATGGTAGCCAGGAGAAAAATTCTAAATTTAATATGAAGAATGAAATATAAACCTGGTTTCACATCACAACACCACACGCACAAACTTACTGTGGTTAACAGCTAGACAGAATAAAAAGTCTGAACTTCAGTCCATATATACTGATTCTAAATGAGCACAAGAAACTGAATTTTCAAGGTGAAACTTTCACTTGTAATGGAAAGTACTCTTCTAATGCACCAAGTTGTAGAAATAACATCTCTTTTAAAGAGACACCTTTAAAGTCACACAAGTATTAAAGGTGTTTTCCACACCACTAAGTACCCATTAGTGTACTGTCTCAAGACACTGAAAGCAAACTGACACTGTCATTTGGAAATCTAGGTGTGCTCAGGTGGAGATCACAGCTATGAGGCACTATTCAGGAAGAAGATCTGCAGTCATATGATGTTTCCAGAAAACTCTGGATAAACTTTAACAGTTACATCTTAACTGCAAATGATTGCAATGACTGCAACTGAAATGACACT
This sequence comes from Pterocles gutturalis, assembly GCF_000699245.1. NCBI lineage: Eukaryota > Metazoa > Chordata > Aves > Pterocliformes > Pteroclidae > Pterocles > Pterocles gutturalis. The sequence continues at coordinate 109,155 of NW_010117773.1, forward strand.
TCACATAACAGTGATATTAAACTCTAGGAAAATTATTACTGCAGGTTTATCATGCATACGAATAGGGGGTTGGTAAGAAATCCTCTACTGAAATAGGCTGCATTTCTTAAGGGGTAACAGTTTTAGGACCATGGCAGAAATTCTGTCCTCATTTATAAATGTCAACAGCAAAATTTCAATTGACTTCAAGGTACTGGATTTTACTCAGGATACTTATTTCAAGTCCCTCACTACTGTTTGGGTTCATTATCAAATATACTGAATGGCTCGAAGAAGCATAAAATTAGAGGAAGTACCATTTAATAAAATCATCTAAATTTCTATCCAGCAGCCAGGAGACTGAGACTCTATAGTGTGTGTATATGGAAATATGCATGTGTTTGCTGGGAGGCCAACTTCTTCACATGATACAGCAGGTGGATGACTCAGGGAGATGGTGTACAGCCCAAACCAGTCTTTAAGCATGGGTTCATATCCATCTTTTTGCCATGGAATGAATAGAAGGACAGGAAACCTGGAGGGTAGGATGGCATGCAATCATATAGCACGCCTAGCTGTCCTGTAGCAATTGCATAAGTTTATCTCGTGGCACTACTAATTGTTCATCACTCCATAAAAGAGAAGTAATGCACCTTTCACTTATGGTGGGGTGGTTACCAGGGAGGAGGGGTTCCCTGTGGTCCTTGTTTGGACAGTCATGGCACACTGCCATGGCACCAAAGCAGAGCTGACTCTGCATGTCCACTGCATTCCCCTTTCTGTGCAGGTGGCCATGAGGATGTAGGAAGCAGCAAGAACAAGACTATCAGGATCAGGATTGTGGACACTGTGACTTACTCACTTCCTCCACAAAGGAATATGCTACCCCTTGCTAACTGCAGAGCATAAATTTTACAATCTACCTTCATCTTTTAAGGAAGCATGCTGTAATGAAAGGTTATTCATGTTGCTCTTTTTTAGGCCGGACACTTAATAAGTTTAGTCAGAGCCCTGAGGCAGCTGTGGCTGGTGTGTGTTCAGTGTAGGAAATTTCCCTTTGTTTTTCACCCAGAATTGACTGAGTTAAGAAACATGCTTGTATAACCGAAAGCAAACTGAATACAAGCTTTCTCACATTAGAGAAACTAACTCAAAGTTGACATTTCTGCTTTTGGAGCTCTTTCTTGCTACATGTTTTCTGTGGGTCGCCATTCAGAAGTGACTGAATTTATTAAGAAGCTTATAAATGCTTCACACATTCATAATGGTAATACTGTGCTGAAGAAAATGAGGACACAGCTATTTCTTAGGATCTTAACTTATATTTAACTGACCTGGAGATCTCTGGCTGGAGAATCTTACCAATATCTAGCCTTCTCAGGTGCAGAGTAGCCACTGCTTTTACTGACTTCAAGTAATGTTATAGAATCATAGAATCATTAAGGTTGGAAAAGACCTCAAGGATCATCAAGTCCAACCCATATCTTTACATACACAAAGAGCCTATTCTTGACTTTATGGTTTATTGCTCAATTTTCCTGTACTGTATTTGAACTGAACTAAAAACCCGAGTGCAAGTGTAAAGGCCTCTCTTCCAGGAAAGGCTGAATATCATTGTGGCTTCAAGACACTAAGCAGCATAATGTATTTTACCATTGCTGTTTAAAAATCATTGAGAATATCACAGAATTTCACAGAATGAAAAGCATGGATTTTTGGGAAAAGGAATAAAAATTCAATGTTTAAGCATTCAGAAAATAAAGAAGAAAAATCTTCATATAAAGAAGAAAAATCTTCATTTTTTTTTCTCACAAAATAAATTCTTCAATCATAAAATAAGTAACCCCCAACTGATAAATTCAATGCTCGATACAGGACATATATTGTGGGACTCTTTTTATTGGTATTACCAAACCTGAGAGGTACTGAGGAGTGAAGATGATTTGTCTGAATAAGAGATTAGAATTGGTTCTACATGTATTGCAATGCCTGAATTTTCTACAATAGAAAGATTAAAGGTTTATTAGATTAGATCAAAGAATAGAACTGAACTGCATTTTTGAACTCTGTTGTCCTTTTTAATCAGATTCCTGACACACATAGTGTATACTTTGTTCTCTTTAATCATGATGATTTACATTGCAATTGTGAATTTATTCAATGGTATTTTTTTGTGTGTTTTATTTTCCAAATAAACATTAGGAATTGAAAAGAAATTGTAAGAAAAACGATTGTTGTAAAATAACACCTAACCTACACTTAGCCAAAATTTACCTTAGGAATTGCAAAGCTAGATATTTTTTATTTTTAGTCTTATAAGCTAGTTATTTTTTTATATTTAGTCCCATCTTATTCTGCACTTGGACTCACCATGGTCTATACAGTACCTGACACAGGAGAACAAATACTAATTAGGGCGGTTAGGTGCTAATATACAACAAATAACTAACAGTATCATGAAACTGTAAGAAAAAATATTTCTGAAGGCCAGGATTAAAATACATCAAAAAGGTTTACATATCTCTGTATAATCATCCAACCTCTTCTGCATTACGATTTTTCCAATGAAACTTGTTTAAATACATCTTTTGAGGTTCCCCTATCACCAGTAATTTTCTGCTTTTTCAAACTTGCACAAACTAGTCAAATAGCAATAAGAAAGGTCTTGCTCATGTTCTCATTGACTTCAAACAGAGTTTGGCATTGACTTGGCAATTATCATTACTGGAAGGAGAATTATTATACTAAATAGAAGGCACAATGGGCTGCAGTTTTAACCTGGAATTTTATTAGAGTGCTCACAGTCATTTTTATTGTTGACTTTTTCCTTAACCTAGTTTGCTAAAATAATTGGGACAGATTTTCATCCTACCTTGTTTTACACCAGAATAACTTCATTGTCTGGAAGAAGAATATTACAAGGCTGAATTACTTGAATTTTCAGTACTCACTAGATAATTTGTGTAAGAAAGATTAAATTAGAAAAATAATAACAATTATTAGTAAATTTTAAGAGCATAATGAAATAAAAGACAAAGCAGAAGAAACATTTATTTGTTCTTATATAATTGTATTCTCTGCATCAAAAAATTGAAGTCAAGGAGAGTCCTAGGCAAAAGCACATATGTAAGTAAAATCAGTATGTGCCTTGCTAATTAAGAAGTCAATTTTATAAAGCTCTTTCTCCACATTGTTCCCTTTTCCATTTTGTTGAACTTTATCAGGTGATCTATGACTCAGATCCTGACAATATAATGTCAATGTTAGAAATGCACTGACTTCCTGAGGGCCAGAAGTTTTATTAGTGTACCAATACTTTCAAGATTTATCTTATATTAACCTTTAGAGCCTCCTGGTTTCTCAGTTAAGAAACTTAAAAATTTGCTCTATTAAGTCTAACTTTGTCACAGCAAAGAACTGTACCCTTTCCAGTCTCTCACATCAAACTCTATGCGCTGTTTTGTTCTGATTCAGACATGTTTTCAGTCAACTTTAACTTACTTTATCTAAAACAGCCCTTCTCTCTCTCCACCAGCTGGTCTTTGATACTGAGGAACTTAAACTTTTTTTGCATCGCTTAACCATTGCATCTTGCCTATCAAATACTGGGACAAAACCTATGTACCTAACATTCAAACTCATCTTTAATAATGACCAAATGACCAATGATAATGACCAAAACTCTCTGTAGAAATGGTAATATGCAATTAACTATTTTTAATACAATGACTATAAAAATTGTAATTCTCCAGATAAACATACATGTAATTAGAGTTACTACCATATAAAAATAAACCATTACTGCTATTATAAAAACCATAAACTGTTATTCAATATACTATAAAATTCAAAATCTAATTGAAAGTGCTAGTTTAGTATAATTCCCACAAGCCATCATTCTTTAATATTGTGAAATGAATGGGGTTTTTGTGGAACTATTAATTGTTACTGACAAGCAATAACCACTGGAATGAAACTCCAATTATAAGCAGCCATTAGTCACATTTACTGTCATCTGTGATGTCAAAAAATTAAATAATATCCTAAATAGCAAAAAGGAATTTATACCTCTTATGTTTTAACTCATTTCGTTGCAATCAGGTGGTCCTTTGGTGGACTCAGCAAGGAATTATAAAAGTCTATTTTCATTCTAAGTACAATATTCAGTCTTTTATTTTCCAGTTTAAAAAAGCTCTCTCACTTTATTCCATTTCGATGGAGACTTAGATACCTTGCAGGTTTATATCTGCACAGTTATGTACAATTTATAACATAATTTGTTGCTAGCATGATGTTACTGCAGTCACATGGCTTTAAAAAAAAATAAATTATATATAGAGATCATCTGAGCATGTAATTCAGTAGTATGTTCCAGGAAAGCACTTAATGTTAGCTTCAGGATGCAGGCTTGAGCAGCAGATGAATTGTTCTTGGAGATGAGGGTGTAAATAAGGCTGGCAGAGCCTTCATTGTGGTACCAGAGCATTCAAATAGAATGAACTCAGAACACATTGTTGTATCATTTTAATCTTGTTCGTTTTTCAGATTCTGTTGTTTGCTTCAAATAATTGTATATCAAAAACATACATGTACATCTTTGGGAACAAAAGGATAGGAAGTCGTTCAGTACTTTACTAGTGACTGTATTGGCCAAATGTGCAATGTTGGCATCGCAGTTAAAAAGCCACGCTTGCAAAACGCAATCTGCTTACTATACCCCTGAAAATTCCTGATATTACAAAAAACATTGTTGGATCGTTAAGGGCATATTGTGGTCCTCACTCTCAAATGACACTGAGGTTTCTTCTGGGCCACAGCAAATACAGATCATGCTGGGTGATCAGGATGTGAGACTTTGCCAGTCATTTACCTTGAGAGTCTGTCAGCTTTTGATGGCATGAAAAGACTTAGATTTAGAATACTGTGGAAGCAGCAGGCTATAATCTACTGTGAAAAACTTAATTTAGAAAAAGCAGTGACATTCTAAATATTTTGTTTACTGTGCTGTACTCTTCACTTATGGTTTCATCCACTCTTCATAATCCATCAAGGATACAAGTCCTCTAACACGAATCAGCAGAGCAGGAATAACATCTGTGCATACTGCAAATATTCAGCAGAATATCTTTTTGGAAGAAGCATATAAGAATTGACTGTTGAATACATACCAAAAAAATCCCTAAAATAGATACAGAAGCTCTATTTAGCTAGGTCTGAGGCACCTCCAAAGCACAGGGCACTTGCTTGTTTTTCAAGTTTTCAAGTAGAGCTGTATTTATAAATTGATTGTATTAGTGCCTCTGGAAGTGAAAGTCAGAGGTTGACCCCACTAACAATTTTATTATTCCAGTTTATATAACAAGTGCTCCAAATGTTTAAATGCCGCACTTTCACTAAAACCAGGATGTGTAGCTGACAGTATGGTTTTATAATGCACAATATACTACTTGAATAGGTCATGTCTTTAAGATTCTATCTTCTCTGAAAGTCTTTTAAGATATTGTCACCACTCACTCCCTGGTTATTTTCCTGCTAAATGTAATTGAACATTCTTCCTCTGAAGCACAGCAAATTTTTAGCCTATCTGCATTTTCTTAAACTAATTGAAGACTTTGGAAGTGTACACATCTAATATAATCAATATTATAATACTGTCATGATCAATTAATAAAAAAAATTAACCGCCTAAATGAATTGAACTAGTAGAAAAAACTTTGTCGGTCATGAGAAAACTTTGTAGTGTGATTCTTCCTTGAGTTCAACTCCTAAACTCTTCCATTTCTCATTTTCTTGATGTTTTCCTGGGTGGTTCAATATGAAACTTGAATAGTTTGTAAATTTATTAAAAAATAATAGTAGTATTAATTACCATGTTGTGATAAGATCTTTAGGTCGAAGAATTCATACTGACATTCCATTTCTGATCTTTAATTAAACACTTTTATCTTTTCAGAAATTACTGAGTGTTTAAAAAAAGCTAGTTTTCTATTACTAATTTAAAACTGCTGCACTGAAAATTTATTATGAAATAATGCATTCATTTGTGCTTGTTGTCAAGGTAACAGTTTATCAGAATAGCCGGAATCAAAGTATTTAAAATGTAGTTGTAAAGTCTCAATTATTAGGGTAAGGTAAACACTAATTCTGTCGGAAATTAGTTATCTTTCATTAGTATGGAATTGAATACATTCTTAGAAAGAAAAAAAATACAAATATTACTCCCTCTTGTAATAATACATAGCTTTCCTTTAAATAAGATAACATTAGACAAATGTTTGCTAATTCAGCTAGTATGTTTACAGCATGGAGTCTTTAAACTCGAGCTGTCTGTTAACACATATTCAAGATTCTTGCTCACTTAAAATGGGAGAACACCCTTGAGTACAATAGCGAGAACTGGCTTTTTTCTTCCCTCCCTCTCTTCTCTCTCAATGAATAATAACTCATTTAGTGACGTCGGTCATTTTTGCATCAGCCTTTTTTATGTCTGGAACAGAAGACCGTGCGTGGAACAAGCATGAATGGCACTCAGACTGAAATGTGTGAAAACTTCATAGATTTTGATGTGAAAGTGAAATGTGATGTGAAAGTGAAAATTGTGTGTTAACATTAGCTGAGAAATGGAAATGGATGCAGTAATTTGCACAGCAATTGCAGTTCAGCCCCTCCTGCCATCACTGCGCTGCAAGTATTTACAGATGTAAACCAGTGCAGCCTCAAACCTTGAGACTGGCAAACTGTACCCAGAGGGATTTGGTAGGGAGTGCTCCTTGCAGAGAACATACAACCATGATCTTCATTTTCATTTTACTGGGAGGTTATCTTTAAATGACATTGAGTCACTTGGATGACTTATTTAAAAAAAAAAAAAAGTTATCTTCCTAATAGCCAGTAAAAACTAACAAGAAAGTGAAATGCATAACCCGTAATAGGAAATACTGAGAGTTACTAGAATTTCTCTGATTTATTCCTGCTAAAGATCTGGCTGAAGGGAACAATCTTCTTACTTTTTGGCTGCTCAAATTGAACACTTGAATAGATGACAGCTTTGAAGATGTCATCTAAGTATTGCACAATTAGCATTAATAATTTTAAAATATTCTGTTCCTGTAACAAATCTTGAAATCCTTCATCTAATGGGCTATGGTGTTTAGAGCCAAACTACTCCAAAAATCATCAAACCTGTACATTTCCATTATCTGCTATCACAAAATTCGTCATTTAAAATTTAAGTGGTGACTGAATAATAGCTCCGAAAGAATGATCTGACCTTGGTTGGATTTTGCTTCA
>NW_010117774.1:0-31600 GCF_000699245.1 Pterocles gutturalis
TGAATTTTCTGTTCGGGGAACTATCAGAATAACCTCGATGCGATAAGTTTGTTTCTGTGTCGATGCACGTCTCGATTTTACTTTTGTCAAAGCAGATTGCGAGCTGTGTTTATCCTAGAAGATGGCTTTCGGGAGAATATGTTTGCTTTTTTTTTTTTTCTCTCTTTCCTTTTTTTTTCTCCTCGTGGTATATATGGGACTAGCAGAGATACAAACAAGCAAGTTGAACAAAAAATGTTTCTGTTCGTTTCCTCACAGATCATCCATTCTAACGACGGCAAAAAAAATCTTAATGACTATGACCTTAGCAGCATGGGTAGCTGGTTTATCCCAATTATAAATCCCGTTAGTTTGCGGTAATGTGTGAGTATCAACATATAATTCATATTTAAAAGCATGATCGGTAATTTTTTTTTTTTTAAGTTGAAATCCATCATTTTCCAATGAGAGTGCTGCATCTGTCGCTTGGAGTGTTTTTGTCTCGCTGTTGCACAACAGAGGCTCTCTAGTCTTTAACCTAAAATGGCAGCTTTAATTTGACTGGGGCCCATTCATTGACAATGATAATAAAAAGGCTGAAAGCTAAATGTAGCTGGATGCTTGGGGCACGTTTGCAGAACTCCCTCTTTCACATTGCTAGGTGCTGCTAAGAGAGGAACTTTGAAGCTCTCTAGTTTCTATCCTGAAAGTTTCCAGTACTTTTTTTAATTAAAAAAAAAAAAATCATGTTGCTCAGCATAAAAAACACATTGTAGACGGCAGGGCTGCTGACAAACTTAACGGTGAGGAGATAGTTAGACAGGGCTTCTTCCCAGAGGTCTGCCTTTTGAACAGCAGCGGAAAAATTCTAGTAATGCCTTTTAAAATAAGCTGCGGTCTGGGGGAAAATTAACCATTTGTTTCTGAGGTTTGTAACAGGTGATTAGAACAATTACATTCTTCACATTTTCTTATCTCCAGCTTCTGAAAAGCCAGAACGTTGCTTGTTTCCTCTTGTGTGGTGTTGTAAATGTGCTCAGGGTTTCGCAGAGATTCTTTTCATGGCGTGCTATTTTCCTTTAGGATAAAACCACAGCTGCTTGCAAAAAGTAATTATTTTTTGTGTGAGACATAATTTGAAGTTTGAAACAGTTTTACAGAACAAATTTCCCCTTCTGTAGCATTGGAAAATGCCACAGATGCACACATCTGTCCTGCTTTTTCTGTTGACCTGAACTGCTTATTTTCAGTCTCTTTTGAGGTTTTTGCTGGTAAGAAATATATAAAGATCATTACGAAAGGCGTAGAACAGGCTCTTAGAAGAGTGTTAAATAAATGCTTGTGATTGCAAGTTTAGCCAAGTTAGTGATTCACTGGTACTAACTGGATAATTACATTTGACCAAATATCTTACTAAATATTTACCAGTGTGATGATATTTCTGTTATTATTTGTAAACGCTGGTTACGTTATTTAAACAGTGGGAAAAACTTGCTCAGATTTGAAACCCAAAACGATTTTATTGCTTCTTCAGTAATTAAGGAAAGTTTTGATAGTAGGTGAAGATCATGTAGTCACTTTAGGAAAATAACAATTTCTAAGGACATCGTGGTGTAAAAATATCAGTCAAAAGGAGGCATAGCGGAGTGCTCTCCGTTGCAATCAGAACTCCGTGCAGCGATGGGAGATTTGAGTTGTAACCATTTTCTTCTGAATTTGGTTAGTGTGGAAACCTGAGGAGTTTACGCCAAAGGAGCCCTGTAAGGACTTCCCAAGCCGTGTAGAGGGGTAGGTGAACCAGCGAGTAGCTTTTTTTCCACACGAGTTATTTGCTGTTTTGCACTGAAAAGCTTTTGATGAACGTCCGTGGTATTTCCCGTTAACAGTCAAATAATGCTGGGACTTTATAAGACGTAAAACGAGTTATTAGCAAGTAGAGCCAAACCGAGCCGGCAGCCAAGCTGAGGAAAGCGTACGGACGAAGGCGATGTGCTGCTGGGCGCGGGCTTGGCGCTGGTGGTCCCGGCGTCGGCGTGCCCATCCCGCCCTGGTGCGGAGGCAGGCTGGGTGCCAGGTCTGTCCCCGGTGCCTCGCTGCGGGCGGCAGCAGGACGTGGCCTGGGCCCTTTGCTGGGGGAAAATCTGCAGCGGGAGAATACAGCCCCGCTTTGAAACCTTAACAAACAAAACCAACCCAGATGTGATTTTGTGTCAAGGTGGAAGGCCTGAGGAATAGGAGCTTTGCAGGTTTTCAGCGAGCTGCTGCAATCTCACAGGGGGGCTCGGTGGCTTGCCATATACGTGGTGTCCTGGAGCAGCTGGCTCTTGGGTTTTTTGTTTTGTTTTTAGCGTATGGTGTGATGTGTAAGGGTTGCTAAGGTGGGAGGAGGAGGAGAAAAGTAAGTAGAAAGGAAGAGGGTGGAAATAAACATGAGTGTTGCCTTAAATCCTGATCCTTAACTCTGATCCCTTATTTCCCATTTGTCTTATTTTTACATTAATTTTCAGAGGGAAAGCTTTTAGAATCTGCTGGTTGGCATCTACTCTCGTGAATCCAGCGTTATTCAGATAAATTTGTGTGGCTAGCAGGGATGTGGGCAACTGCATGGCAAGTCGTGTGTGTCTGAACAGCCCCCTTCCCCGAGTTCCCTTAAATCCCGCCTGCCAACCCCTTTTATATTTGCCTGCCATGAACAGATCACAAACTGCTCAGATTTATGAGCTGCTTAACTCATGCCCATAAGTAACACAAGTGATACTTTTATGTTACTTCTGAGTTCCTGTATACGAGAAAATGCAAATTTAGTAAATAATTAAACTGTCTTTTTTAGAAATGAGTCTTTGGTGTGTAGGTGAGCCTTTAGATTTCACTTTTCCAGCAGCAAAGTTATTGTATTAATTTACAGCATCTATTTAGCTTCATCATTAAGACAGACATTAACTTCATTGCTTCTCACCATTTATATTTCTGTGAACAGCTCGTTGACACTAACACAAACTGCTGGATTTTTACGGGAGAAAGTCTCCGATGTTGCGTATATTTTGGCAACAGTAAAAAGGCGAAGCTCCAGGTATAATTTAGTTTTAGAACTCTTTCAGAGAAAGGAATGATCTGCAATATGCAGAAGCATCTCATGTTTAATAGGATTCTGACAAGGTACTGAAACCTGATGGAAAGGTTTTCCTCTTGATTTCTGCCTGTCTGCAGAAAAGGAATGAGCTGCAATATGCAGAAGCATCTCATGTTTTTATTAGGATTCTGACAAGGTACTGAAACCTGATGGAAAGGTTTTCCTCTTGATTTCTGCCTGTCTGCAGAATCTGACTCTAACTTTTAATGGTTTGTATCTTACCCGAGATCAGTGGTTGTGGAAATTCTGCATCATAGTTGCACACTTGGAAAATGAGGTTGGGAGGCGTGATGCAAAAAATAAAAAGGAGGCTGTGACCTAAAGGACATGTTCCAAGCACCTGAATATGACAACAAAGCTCCTAAGGATATTCTTAAGTATACAAAAGCTGATTAGCTCTTAGCTTCCAACGTTGTGACTTTTCAGAGATGTAAACATGCACCTAGAAGCAGCCAAGTCAAAACCCAAGATCTTGGTGCTGCTGGGTTCTCTTGTTTCGTGAATGTTGCTCAGTAGTGGTTTCTAAACATCCTGATTGGTTTGTTGCTGTTATGCTAAATGCATTCTCCTTTAAAAAAAAGTAAAAGAAAGAAAAAGAGACATTCTACTTAACGTAACCATTTTAATTTAAAAGTTGAAATTCACTAAGAGTGGTAATGGTCAAGTGAGCTGCTGTGTTAGCAGAGCATCAGGACGCGTGACTTGGGAAGCTTAGTGGCATATAGGAACTGAGCAGAAGCCCTTGCTGGCGTGATGTAGGGCTCGCTTTGAGCTGTAGTGACCTATATAGCTATTTTGTGTGTGGTTTCGCTTGGCTTTCATGGGAGCTGTGTCCAACCTTCCTCTGACATAGACAATTGCTGTGACCAGAGGGCCTGGAGGGGATGGTGGGGAATAAATAACTTGGAGGATCAATTGTCATTGCAGCCAAAATGTCTGCCTTCCTCCTAATGGTTCTGAGGGGAAAATTAAATTTCACATGTACGGTCCTGATCCTAGAGGTTATTCTGTTCAGGCTTCATTTGAATCTGGGCGGGTGATCCCAGCGAGCAACGCAGCAAGGTCCCTGCCTGGGAGGAGCCAGCGTGGAGAGTCCCCTGCTGGAGTTTGGGTGTGCACCTTAATGGCCTTGAGCCACTTCTTGGGCTGTTCAGTTCAGCTTTCTGTTACTGCTAGAACTTCAACAGGTAGCTGGCTTTAAAATGTCTTCCTGGTGATTTTGGAAAGCAGTTGGCCTACCCCACAGCTTATTTGGACTTCTGTCTACAGGGTGAGCATCACTTCCTAACACATTTTGTGGAGGTGTACATCCGATGTACAAAGTATGATTTATTTTATGCAGCAAAACCAGTCATGCTGTGAAATCTAAACCTTTTCTTTCTTTCTGTTTCTCTTTCCTGCCCCTTCCCTCCCCCCCAGCTTTCCCATAGATTTTTCTTCCTCTTCAGATGATGCCTTTCCTTCCTATTGGGTTTTTAATCTTCTTTCCAATTTATATTGCTCTCTGTTTGCTTAGCAGAGTTACATTTTCTTGCCAGCCTTAGATAATAAGGATACATTGTAAAATAAACATGCCTTTCAGCTCCTAATAATCTGCTTTCTACCCCCAGCATGGAGGGGCTGGCTGGCTGCACCAAAGCCTGGCGAAGTCTCGTGTTACCCCTGGGTGCTGCAGCCTGCTGGCAGCCTTCCCAAGGCTCTTCATCACCCTTTGCATAGGAGCATCATCTTCTAATTGGAAGTTTTGCTTTCCAGTGAGAAACGATGTTCCTTCATCAGTTGATGGTTCAGAATGGGATAGCCCTTGGCAAACAGAAATCTGGGGGTGAGGAGGAGCTCCTGGGGGGGTTGGGACGTGTTTGAAAGGAGCAAGGAAAGTGTGGAGACCTAGAACTGTGTGACCAGCGGTAAAGCAGACCAGAACCTGGAGCAAGTCCAAGGAAGACGTTAATAAAGGCACTTTTGTCCTGGATCTTAAAATAGGAAGCCTGGGGATTTACTGGCGTGGTAAACAGGGTTTGTTAACTGGGTAGTGTTCAGGTGCGAAGGAATACCGGTCAGTCTTTGTGAGAGAACTGAGGGGAAAACTGTCTAAAGCTGAACTGAAGCTGGAATTTGAAAAGTTTAGAGATCAGTCGTAGGGCAAAACGAGGAAAAAAATATCTTCATCATAGAAAGCGTTGGGGTCGTGCTGTTGAGGGAGGAAAGCGAAGCCCTTACCTGAGTGAAATGGAGGAATTCAGTTAAAATCTTCGGTGTTAACAGCTTGGGTGAGCTAGTGAGTGAGATGTCCAAGCTGATGATAACACACTATAGGAAAATATTCCGTGCTTCGGGGGGATTCATTGATGTAGCTGCTGGGATTGAATCCAAAGCTGAAACATTACTCAGTAAGATGTCGTACAGGAAAGCGCGTGTCAGTCTGGACTGTAGAGAACAGCAGCAGTTCAGTGTTTCTTCAAGTTGAAAATAAGATGACCAAAAAGGAGATATGACTTTGTTTCTGATGCTTGGTAGAAGGAGGATTAAAGAAAGGCAGGTAATGCTGAGGCTAACAGATGCTCAGATGTCACTCTGATAAGGCTGAGATAGAGACTGGTAAATTTCAAGGATGTGTCTTGATTAGTTGTTTAGGGTATAACAAATACTTTCAAAATCTTGCCTATTCCTGGGTCAGAGAGCATATCTGAAATCCAGAGATCCGGCATCCCAGGCAGCTTTCTACTTCGAGTAACTGTTAATTCTATATTCGAGTGTGTGGTGTTTGTTCACGTGGGATCAGAAATACCCAAGTGACTGTAACTGTGGTTATTAGCTTGAAATAAGATCTACAAATACATTTTGTTGGTGTTTTGGGTTTGTTTTTTTTTGGTCCCTACTGTCTGGCATGTATCTAGGCAGGTCCTGTGGCTTACTGTGGATGTGGTCGGGTTTGTGCAGCTGTGGGAGTGGAGTAGGTACTGGGTGCATCTGGTTATTAGTTGCAAGGCGAAGAGCAGGCGGGTGGGAATCTCCGGTGGTTGGTTTGGGAGGTGCTGAGACTGTGTTGCTGGCTGCTGGGAGGATCTTGCAGACTTCACAGGATGGTGTGGTCATGTCAGGATGGTTTAAAGGAAGGTCCTGTGCCATTGTACCCATTGCTTACGCAAGTTCAGAGATTCCTTTAAACTCCGAGGAGACTCTTCACTAGGAGTAGAATTCTTGCCTCAAGTTGTTTAACCGTGAAGAATTAAACTGAGAGTTTATAGTGAGCAATTTAATCTCTCTCTTGATTTGGGAAGGAATCATTCAGAAAGTGAGTTGAATAGGGGTTTCTTCACTGCCTCAGGAGGTAAGTCTGGGAGAGACCTGCTAAGTAATTCACTTTATTTATCAGTACCGTCATTAGGTGTCTGTGAATGGGGTACCGCCTTATTCCTCCTCCGTTTAATCATCATTCTTTTCCTCGATGGGGAAGTGGATAAACAGGCTTCAGCTTCACTTCCCCTTGTCTTTCTCTCCTGATGTCTACAAAAGTACATCGTCATTTTGGATTTTTTTTTTCTTTTTTTTTTACAGGAGTAAGTGAAGGCAGCTACGTGCTTCTTTAATTCCACTGTAACCTTAACAGAGGTTACTGAAACAGTTGTGTCAGCTCCACCTGCGTTTCTCCCTTACAGTAATCCCCAGCCCGTGCCGCCTGCCCTCACACCAGTGACTCTGACTGAATGTACTTTTGTATTTTAAACAGGATTTGACCTTTGTGGCAGCCGTGCAGCAGGAAGGGGTTGTTTTGTGCGAATGGCATGGCTGTTGGAGGAATCGGCTTGTTCAAGGCAGCACCAGAACAGAAGCATGCTTTCCAGCTTGGGTCCAGTACTTGTTAGAGTGGGTAGTCTGAGGAGTCGAGTGTGTTAGATGTTTCACTGAAACTAGAAAAAAAAAAAAAAAAAGAAAAATGGAAGAGGGGGTGTTTTTTTAGGGGGTTTTCACTTTCCATGGTTAGATTTAGAGAAATGCTGTGGTTAAGGTGACTGAGTTCATGGATGGCTGGTTCTCAAGGAAATCAGCTAGTGCCTCTCACCCCTGCTCTCCCTTGCCCAAACCAGTGATTGCTTCATGTTGGGGTGTTAAAAAAGAAAACCTTGTCTACAAAAAGGATGGTACATGAAAGGAATTGCTTCCGTTGCTCTTCTCATAAGAAATTTCCCTAACGCAGTGATTTAAAGATGCATCTCCTGGATCCGTTTCTCTCCTTCCACCACTAGTCCCCTTTCCCTGCCCCCTCCCCCAGAAGAAAGGAAACCAGACGGCCTGCCTTTCCGCCTGCCTCCCCAGGTGAAGGATGGTCAGCCTTTGGCTTGTCGCTGGTTCATGTGCGATTCCCCTGCTGAGGCTGTGGCATGACTAGCGGCACAGCTGGACTGTGCAGTGTCGGGGTGGCTGGGCAGTGCGGATCTTTGCTGTGGGAGGAACTGTGTAGTAGGGGCTCTCGGAGGCGGCTGTTACAGAGGTAGCTGGGATGTGGGATGCGTGCCCAGTCTTACTCCCTGGGGGGGTTCTGAGATGTGCTGCTGTCTTCCTTTGTGGCTCTGTCTGTATGGCACTTGAAGGTTCGTGGTGTGCTCTGTGGCTGCCCAGCATCGAGAATTTTGGTAGGCAGGTGGTAGAGCTAGGAAGGCTGAAACACCCTGCTCTGATTTGATACGGTGTAACAACGGTGGTGTGTTGGGACAGGGTGCTTTTTCTCTTCAGTCCTGAAATGAGTTTTTTCTGTTTCGAGGTGCCTTCAGGTAGGCAATGAACTTTGAATAGGAAGATAAGGACTCCAGCGGTTGAGCTGTCCTGTTTGCTGCTGCCATTGATTCAGCTGGGCTGTGGGAGTGATATATTTGATACGTGTTCACTCGCTTCTCAAGTGAAATGGTACATCCACAGGAGGCAGTCCGTCACAGACAAAGGCAGATCGATCTATGGAGAGAAACCACTGGGCAGAAAACCTGGGGACTAGGCATCTAGAGTACATTGTCACTCGCCTGTGGTACGGCACCTTGCGGTGCCTTGGCTCGACTGCCTCCCTACAGATTTCTTTTTTTGTGGAGTTTGTGAAAACAGGCAGAGCATCCTTCCTGTAACAGGTTTACTTGGATACTGGTGGTGATGTCAGGAGAAAAGGCAAAGTTCTTGCTATTTTCTCCTTATTGGAAATACTTGCAGCTTTCCTCCATCATAACACTTTCTGAGATTGGTGGTCACTTTCCCAGGGCTTTTTTTTTTTTTTTTAAAAGTAGGATGAAATCTACAAAGCTTTCTTTAACCTCCTTCTGATTAAGTTATCCTTATCTTGCTATTATATTTGTAAAAATGTTATTTTCCTCTGCTGGAGTATTTTACTTTAATTATTACAGTTTTTGTACAGTAATTTTTTTGTAGCTCTGAAGATCCCTGAAAGCTATTGAATAATGTCATCTTATGGTCCATCTAATCATTTATAAGTCAGGATATGGTTTGAGAAATGCAGTGAGCTAATTTAACTGGACATTGTTCTGAAAGGAGAAGTTTCCTCTCTGCCTTTGTGCCCCTGCACCCTTCCTCCCGGCAGCATGGCTCGGCTACTTTGTTAGAGCAGCAGTGCTTGTCAGGTCCTTCTGTGAACCCCTTTAGTTCACTAAAATGGCAGAAAAATAACTCAGTAAAATGGAGAGCATTTTGCTGTTGTAATGAATCAAACTGGCTCATAAAAGGATCTGATGAACACCAGAGCTGGTACTGAGGACGAGGGGGGCTGGTGGCTTGGAGAGCAGCGAGCCCTTTTCATCTTTTCATTTTGGTGGCAGTGAGCAAGTGGATTGGATCAGTTGCCTGGGAACCTTCATGGGAGAAATGGAAATAGAGTAATCATCTGTGAAGCAAAGGACACCACAAGAAAAATGTGCTGGCTTGAGTTCAAGCTGATATTAAAATTTGTTTATTCTAGTGATGGTATGGATTGCCTGCTATAAACAGTTTGTTAGAATTAATAATCTACTGCCCAGAAATCAGTTTTCCTCTTGAGGTAGGAGAGAAAAGCCTCAAAGATTTACTGATGTATAAGTGGCTTGTCTGAGATTTCAAATTTAAAGTATTTAATCTTTAAAACAACTTATTCAGAGGAAAGTACATTGCTTTGGGGGGGTTGTGATTTTTTTTTTTACCACGCTTTTAAGTTCTCCATTAGGTTCATCAACCTTCTGAGTCAATTTGTATGTCTCAAGTTTTATCAAATCGATGTTTGATTCAGTGGATTCAGACATTCAGAGTTTTATCCCAAGTATCTTTATTATTCCTGTTAGTTTGAGATGGCACGAGTGCTCTTGGACATAGTAGATAGCTGAGACTGTTAGTTCCTATCACAGTTTAAAGCTTTCTCATAGCGAAATGAACGGACACTTATTTAAAATAGGTGAAAAAATTACATTGCAAGTAAAACAATGTGCTGTTGAGTTACTCTCATAATAGTGTACTCTGGCTGTTCTCACAGAGGAACGGCCAGGCTGCAGTGCGCAGCTCAGCAGAGGGATGGACACCTTACGGAGATTTGGACTGCAGCCCCTGCTCAGGTCACTGCCAGCTTGAGGTGACTCTTCCGAGTGGAGCAGGAACGTGGCGTGAGGAACTGCTTGCTTTCTGCAGAGTCCTGGGTATTTGTAAAGTTATTTCTGTAAACTGCCTGCAGTATGGCAGAAGGAGGCTTCTTAGCAGATGGAAGAGTGGAATCTCATGCTTCCCTTCCCATTTTTCCCAAGATTTGGGCAGTTGTATGTGCCTTAATGGAAGGTAAACGCTTGCCATAGTTATCAAAAAAACCCCAGTGTGGTGTGTCGTCTAGATCCTTTTCTGCAGGTTTTACATCTGAAAAATTCCCTTTTAGGAGCTGCAGGGAATGAGAGGAGGAGCAGGAGAGGGGACTCGCAGATTCTGGCTCAAGGCAGCACGGATATTGCAGGCTGCTTTTGGTGAAAGCTGTGAGGAGCGGTGGCCCTGACTAGCACTGTGTGTTCAGAGCGAACACTGCAGTTACTAAAAGCAGCTTGTTTACATTAGGAATTGTATGTGCTAGCTCTAATGGGCTTTAGGAAGCCCAAAGCACAGCTGTAAAACATCTGTCTCTGGGACCAGATCTTGTCTGTCTGATGAAGTTTTGTCCTGCATTTCATGTTCGGATTTAAAAAAGAAACAAAAGTTCTTTTTTTTTAAGAGAAAAGTTCTTAGCTGTCCTGCTTGAAGGCTGGTTTACACTTGAAAGGCTATCATGGTGTTGTCTTGAACACAGAACTTAAAATAGTGACTCAGTATTAACTTAACTCCACTTCCTCTTTAATCCGATCATCTTGCTGGCTATATGACCTTATAACACCTTAATTTAAAGGCTACTTATTCCAGTGGATTAAATTTGGAGGTATCTGGAGTGGTGGGCATTGCTACAGGAAGGGCTTAAGAGGAACTGAGGAACAGTGTTGCCTCAAAAAAAAGGGGGGTGTTGGAAGTAGGAGCAGTGGGGGTATTTTCCCACTGGCGGATGCTGACTGTTGCTGACGTAGGTATGGTCTGTGCAATGGCACAAGGCTTCCTGAGAGGTCAGGAGGAGTTCTGAGCACGTAGTTCTGCTATTCCATAAGAAAAAGCACATTCATTTCCAGTGAGGGAATTTGATGCTTTTCTTCTAAATTCAAGGGGTTCAAGGCCAGGCTGGATGAGGCTTTGAGCAACCTGGGCTAGTGGGAGGTGTCCCTGCCCATGGCAGGGGGTGGCACTGGGTGCTCTGTAAGGTCCCTTCCAACCCAAACCATTCTGTGAATTGTGCGTGGAAGTGATAGGAGGCAAAATATCTGCTTAGTGCACTCACCTTTGAGTGTTTGGATGGTTCTGCTTTTCAAGGCTGGTGGCTCGAGCAGGTGGTCAGAAGCCAGGAACCTGAATGCTGCTCCAGGCTGGTAGGTTCATAACGATGTGTTTTGGGGTCTGTGGTAGTGGGGTTGTGATAGTTGCTGTTTACCTAGCAGCTCTCATCAATTGATCTTGGTTCTTTACCAAGGGTTAATTTTGCCCTGCTGCTACTCTTGTGAAGTAGGTAAATACTGTCCTTAAAAGCAGAGCTGGTTTCATGTTTAGCACTTTAAAAAAAGTAATTTCAAGTATTTAGGGTTTGCATCTGAAGATCCTGCTATTTTTCAGAATTTACATCTCCTTCCTTTAAATATTTTTCTCAGTAAATCCTAAACAATGATATTTTGTGTATGGAGTTCAGGGACCATAAGCTTACCCCTTGTCCTACACTGTTTCCTGGATGAGCTCTGCCAAATAGTCTGTGATTGCTGTATGCTGAGATTTGGTTCAGGAGTGGAAAGAGTTTAGATAGTACGCCTTCTGTTCTATGCTGTGCTATGACCCATTTTGACTCATGTTTTCTGTAAGGTTTTTCTTATGTCTCAAGTATTTCACTTAACTAAACCACCACTGAACACTCTGTTGGAAGAACTGCGTGGGTCCCAGGAAGGGTCTGTAATCTGTTGGCTGGGATCTGGGGGTGATGGTGGGGTTTACTGTACCTGTGAAAACTGTGATTGTTACAAGTCCTTGAAAATAAACCATTGTCTAGTGCTGCCTTGTGTCTGGCAGCCGTGTAGCAGAAGGTGTGTCTGTCCTGGGCACAGGCTGCTCTCTTCACTGAGCTGTGCTGTGGCAGCAGCACCCTTCTTGCGCTGGAGGAAGCGGCGTGGGCTGGAAGATGCAGAGAGGCAGGGTTCTTCCATTGCTTACAACAGCAATCGCCGGGTCTTCTGTATTTTTTGAGGGGAAGAAAATGTATACCTAATCTAGGAGATGAGTGTGGTCCCCACTTGACAGGTAATAGAGAGGGTTTGTTTTCAGCAGCTCAGGTGTTGGCACGGTGGCTTGTGGGTTTGAGCTGAGGATTGAATTCGGTCTTCCAGTAATTCCTTTATGTGCTTAACCTAAATCTGTTGTAGTTATTTTAAGTACCTTTTTATAACAGTAGTAAAACTTCAGGCCAGTGCTTTGAGTTGATATTATCTCTTACAACTGCTGTCTAAATCAGAAAAAGTATGACTTTCAGTTCATTTTTTCACCACTTAGTGTCGTTTTTAATTCTTTCTCCTTCAAATGTGAAAAAAAGGTTTTAATACAAGTTGAGTATATCTGAGATTTCCGTGTATAACACAACTTTGTTTTGAGCTATTCCCAAACTGAAGAGTCACTGCGGGTACTGAGTAGCATCCAGAGTGACGAGGCTTGTGCTGCAGTATTTAGTGTTGGTAGCATTTCTGTTACTACCCTTTTCCACACCCCCCCCTTTTTTTTCTTCCTCAAGGGGTTAAAACCAGGTCATAAACTCTGTGAATTTTTTGATGTTGGAACAGGGTGATATTTTATCCAGGACTGGCAGAATTTCAGCAGAGTCTGATGCTCATTACTTTGGGTCTCCTTGTCTCACTTGTGCTGTGGTCCTCTCGAAGGTTGTACTCTCAGTTGCATTCTTGAAGTGCTGATACTATGGACTGAAATACAGTTTCTTGTGGAAGGGAGGTGAAATGACATACTGGAAATTGTGTATTCTTGAAGTAGCATATTTGTCAAGAGCTATTAAAACCATGTTATGAATACAATCTTGCTTTTTTAGTACCAGAGAACAGCTCTGCCAGCTGAGACCACAGGTCTGTCTCATCCAAAATCCTGTGTGACAGTGACAGTGGCGGAGGCCATCCAGAATCACAGGAAGCCCCTTGAGCCTCCACAGCTTTGCAGCTCGGAATTAGCTTGGAAAAGGTGTTAGGTAACACTTAATGAATTTTTCTTGCATGAATTAATCTAGACTTTTCCTGGTCTGTGTAAACTCTTGGCTTCCATTGGGACGGTGGCAATGAGTTCTGCAGCTTAAGTACACATCCTATGAAGAACTGCTTCCTTTTATTTGTTTTATTTTGAACCTACCACCTGCTAGTTTTGTTTGATGTTCTGAGTTTCCTTGTTAAAAGAAGAAGGGAACAAAGGTTCACTAGTTACCTGCTCGATCCTGCTCCTGATTTTGTAAACTCTCCTACTTTCTTCCTGGCTGTCCCTTTTTGAGGCTGGAGATTCTGAAGGGTGCTGAAGTGCCTGTCACCCCCCTTTGTTCCTTCAGTAATTCTACTCTTGAAGTGGAGGTGGGTAGAGCAAACACTGGCACTGCAGCAAGGTACCTCATAGACTTCTAATCTAATATCTGTTACAACTCTGTGCTGGCTTATTTTTTTTTTTTTCTTAAATACATTTAGCATTCAGTTTACTCCTTTGCCAAATCTTGTCTTCCTGGATATATTTATCATAGCTCCCAAGTCTTTCTTGAGAATGAGGCAGTCTGGTCAGAGCTCAGTAAAATGCATATAAAGCAGTTGGGTTGTATTTTCCCAGGTGCATTGCATTCTGTTTACCTGTGCTGAATCTCTTTTGCATTTTATGACACCTTTGCCAGGTACAGTGAAGCTCTGCTGCTTCCTGCATAGCTGATTGCCAGTTTTAGCAAAATGAACTTGTTAATATTATCAGCCAACTCACTTCCAGGCTCACCACCTGTTTCCAGATCTTTTATGTGCATACCAAACAACACGGGTTTCAATAGAGATGTGGAAAAGTCAGTGTTTTTAATTTTTTTTTTTTAATTTCCTAACATTTTGTTCTGTTTTGAACTGGTTACTTATCCATGTGAAGACCTCTCTCTTGCTGTGGTAGCTTAGTTTCTTTCTGAACTGTTGGTGGAGGATCTTCATTCAGCAGCTGGCACGTGTTTTGGTCATCGATGTTAGCTCAGACTTTGGTCACTTACAGTTGCTTCGAAGAATTCTCATGTATTGGTAAGACAGGACTTTTCTATGGGAAAGCATCAAGGTCACTGTTGTAGTCTGTACCTGGCTACGTGCTCATGAAAATTGTTTCTTCAATCCTTTGCTTATTTGCCCTGCTGAGACATTGGACTTGCTGGTCTATAGTTCCTGACAGTTCTTGATCACCTTTCAGAAGTGATGCACCATTGACATGAAAGCAGCGTCTCACACCAAGATATTACGTGGTGTAGTGGACAGATGAATCTGTTTCATCCTTCAGCTTTTCAGAACTCTTGGGTGAATACCGTCTCGCTCCTGTTTGCTTTGGTTTGACCTCTGAGGCTTTATGCGATGGAAAAAGACAAAAGCCTCCCTTACCTTCTCCAATGACAGCAGATGCAAAGAAACTTTAGTTTTTGTTCATTTTCTTGGAGTATTTATTTCATATCTTGGTTATATGTTAGCCCGTGGATTCTCTAGCAGGCTTCACGTACCTGGTGTTTGTGAAAGGACCTTTTATTACTTTTCCCCTTTATGAACATAGTTTTTTTATTTTTTGCAATTTTACTTGCTAGTTCTTTTTTTGTGATTTTTTTTTTTCCCTTCTTGATGAAGAATGTTCTTACTAAAATAGCCTCCCCAGCTTGTGATTTAACTGTGAATATTTTTTTCTAGGGTCTCTGCATTTTCAGTATAGCATTCTTTGTTGCCTGCAAACGTTTTGTCCAACTGTCTCATTTTGTTTCTCTTACCGAGTTTTTCTCATTTTCATGCATTTTCTCTTTGAAAGTAAGCACTCCCATATTCTTTTTTTTTACTGTTGCTTTTTTAGGAATGCTAAGCTTAAATATAATTAATGGATTTCATTAGCAGTAGCTGTGAGTCATGGTATAGTCAAGTCAAATATGACACAGACAAATCTGAATGTAATATAATTTGTTGGATGTTGAAATAGTCCATAATCTAGTTAAAACCCAGCATTGTAGCCCTGTGTGTTTCACCATAACTTCTGAGAAGTTGTTTGATAAATATGGCTTATATGCTTCTGTAACGCTGTTTTCTTCTTGTGAGCAAACCAGTCCCTTTACCAAGTTCTGCAAGTGGCATGGAAATTTATTTCGAATGCCACTGATTTGTTTAAGAGTGAGACAAAGTGTGTGACTGTGTCCTTCAGTTCTAATTCCCCATCAATTGTAAATTGATGCATTTGTTCAAATATACAGTATAGAACAGTATCACAATCAAACTGTAGTTATCCTGGGAACCGTAACTTGGACTTTTCTTTTTCTTGGCTTCCTATGTGAAGAACAGAACTGTAGTATGTAATTGCAGTGTTTAATACTGAGGTCTCTCTGTTTGATCGTAATGTGTGACATGCTTCAGTACCACTCTGTATAAAAACCTTCGGTGCTCGAAGCAGCGGCAGAACAGTAAGAGTTCACTCGTGTCTTCATGTATAGAGATGCGAGTACCATATTTAGAAAACTGTTTGCACAAATAATAACCACTTCATACTGTTTTGGGGTTGGTTTTTTTTGAGAATTATGTTGCTTTGCTTAGCTGAGAAGCATCTGGAAAGCAGTAATTCTGTAAATCTGAAGTCACAGGCATCGGCTGGTACTTCTGTGTTTCATTTGATAATTTCTGTTGGGGAGGGGGCTATCCTGAAGTATAAGTTCGTAGCGCTTAGAAATAAACAGAATCTGAAGAGAGATCTTAACAAAATTCTTTATTTCTTTCCTGCCAAGCATGCAGGTGTCGTGAAAGGCTTGTGCCCATTCCGGTTGCTGAGGAGCCAGGGTTGTGCTTTGATAAGTTAATTTTTAAACTTTCTCATGAAACCTGCTTCAGTGTCTGGGTAGCGTGCCATATGCACAAGATAAGCTCATCAGTTGTTTTGTTTTCTGCTTAAAATAAGTTACATTGAAATCCATATGCTAACAAGTGAACTTGTTGAGGGTCACAAGAAAAGAAACCATATATAAGTAGAGAGTTTTGGTTTAGGAGAGAACTTGGAAGAGTTTTAGGATGGGGTAGTTCCTTAGTTCAAAGTATACTGGCAAAGCAACTACCAGAGAGGGGAAGGGTGGTTTTTTGCCCGCAGAGCTAAGGTTGGTAACAGAATCTGAGTAACAAGTGTAGAAACTAATCTAGCCTAGACACAACCGAAAGCAGTGTGTTGTGAGATGGTGAATTCTCTTAGATGGTGTTTAATGAGGGATGCTCTTGCTATTTTTTGTATCTCTTCCTGAACTGATGCATTTTGAACTTCTCCTCCTAATTAACTTTTATGAAGAGCAGAGGGGAAATCTGGAATCTGTTGTTTAAAAGCTGTGTAGTTGTGCTACTCTGCTACTGGAAAAATCACGAGCTATCAGTCATTTATTGCCCAGGTTTAAACGGAATAGGGGCTTTTATAGGCAGATTTATTAGAATGCATTGCTTACAGGCTTGTTTAAAAGTGTCGCTAGCAAATTTTATATGAAAAAATGGCATGAAGACAGTTGGAGAAGATTTCGTCATGGCCTATGAATAGCTGATAAACAAAATGAGGTGCTTAACGCTGTCATTTCCTCCCCTAACCTCCTTGTCCCCCATCCTCCCTTGCACGTGGGATTTTGAAAGTGGCATTGGAAGGGGGAAATAGGTCTTAATGTTGTAGCATGAACAAAGGTATGGATTACTGGTATCTGCTCCTGTTTCTGTGATCCTTCTCAAAGGCATAGATCACTTTTGTTTCCCCCCATCCCCGAGCAATAAGGCGATGTCTTTTGGGGCTGGCAAAAGGCTTTTAAGAGGCTGTGCTCCATCAAGTACATTCTTGACAGAGACCTCTACGTGGCTGGGTCCTGCCCCATAAATGACAATTACTCATTAAACTGTAGCTTTGAATTGCTGAAAATCCAGACAACTGTATGTTAGGTTTCTTTATTTTAGACTATGTTAGAAGCTTAGTGTTTTAAGTCTGAAATACACAAAAGGTATAAACTGAAACGCAGGACAGCCTTTCCACAAAGAAGTCTTTCACATAAGTTTGGTGTTGATGATTTAATGGTTTTGTTAGTATTATCTTATTTTTAATGATAAAAAGCATATGTGTTGATGAATGGTATGAGATGAAATCGTGTGCTTCGGGTTCCATGTCCATGTTTTAGAGGGTTTATGGAGGGGTTATGCATTAGCAGAATGGAGTCCCAGCACAGGGTTTGTTGTAGAATGAAATCAAAACTGACTCTTTGACAGTAAGTTGTCAGTTTCCCTTGTTTTTTCAAAGGCTTGGATATATACTTGTTCCTTCTGGTCTACCCTGAAGTTCTGACAGGGTGGTGGGGCTCATTCTACAGCAGCAGGCTCTTCAAAATTTTACATGGGAAGTACTTGAAAATGTTGATAAAGGTGGCCTGTCATGGTTCTGATGCCTCTTTTCCCCCGTGTGATCACTCATCTGGATCAGAGAGACATACCTGATTGGAGCATTAGTTGATTTACATTTGCCCATCCCTCGGCCACATTTTCCTGTTAATGAGATATGTAAGTGGAAGGAAGTAAATTATTTGTTCCTGTTTAAGCACAGTTTTTGCATGGTTAAGAATGCTGCTTTTTCTTTCCTCTCTTCTTCCCCTTTTACTCTCCTGTGTCTACAAAAGAAATAGCCCAACTCCCAGTTAGGTATTTGTAGCTGGAGGAGTGGAAGAATAATCCAGCCATTTAACGTATCGGGTATAAAAGGAAGATGCATCTCCCTGAATATTCAAATAAGCGACTGTAATACAAAGAAGATGTAAATTTTGAGTAACTCCTGAAAAGCATGCAACTGCAAGGAAAAAAAACCCCAACAAATGCAGTGTGGCAAATGCTTGCTTTGTTGAGTGGGGAAGCAAGTTGGGGCCTTGCAGTGAAGGGTCTGGATAGTTTCAGAATATGGGGATGCCGTTTAAGACAGCAGGCTTAGTCACCTGCCTTGGAAGGACAAACCCAGCTTCTGTTTTTAAATGGACACATATTTAGAATTGGTAACGCTGTTGTTACCAACATCACAAACACTTTGCGTCTTTGTAGACTGGAGTCCTATCCGTCATCTCTGGCCTTTCCCAAAAATCAGGAGATCTGAATTCTGTTGGCATGTTTTGTCTTGTGATAAGCCTGATTGTATCTAGCTGTTCTTCTGGCCGAGGGCCATCATTCACCCTGTGTGATTACGAAGCTGTCGTGCATTAACTGATGGAATCCGTAATACATTTAAATACATGCACAACTGGCGTGTTCTGTGTTAACAACACCCAATTTTATATTAGATTTCCTTATGTCTTGTAAAAATTTCTCTTTGTAAAAAGTCTCTTTAAAATATTTGTGAAATGAGTAACTTGGATCTCCTGTGTAATTAACAGCATCCATGAAAGTGATCTGTGAAGGAATGATCATTGGGTTTTTTTTTGAGATAAACAAAATTCAAAGTCGCATCTACTGTGCATCTCAGTCCAAAGTCAGGGTTTCTGTAACATGAAATGTCATTCACTGGAATGAAACTGATTTCATAGCGAGGCTTCTGTTCTAAGATACAGGTATTCTCAACAGCAAAAGGTTAAAAATGGTATCTTGAAATATGTTCCTGTTATCTTGAAATATGTCTTGAGTCAGCAGCTAAGTCAAGTTCTGGTTTTTAAACTTGATAGATCCCAGCCTCTGGTATTCCTTCAAATAAAACTGTCTTTTGCTTAGAGATGGAACATTTGGAGTTAGTTGTAGATGTGAGCTTTGTGAAGTTGCAAAAATGAGGCTCAGGTTATAGAGCCAGAACTCACTCTTTAGAAGTTTAATTTGATTGTTCAAGAGGTTTGGCATAGTGAAGGGTAAAAACCTGTGCTCCAGAGTGGCATCCGCTTTCCCTGTACCCATGTACATATTTCATTTTTTGTTGGCTAGCTAATTGACCGCGGCAAAGTGATTATGTGAGGTAAAGCAGAAAAATTACAAAAGAAAAATTGTCCTCTTGCACTAATTTTTGTATATTAATCAAAGGCTGTTCTTCATTTGTGACCCTGAAAATCCACATTTCCTCCTAGAGAACTAATAACTCTCCAGCAGATAACATTTCTTTCTCTGGTCTGTAGTCAGTATAGTCCATGTTATAGGTATTTGCTGTATGCTTTAGTATCAGATTTTTGCCCATCTGTAAATTTTTGTTTTCTTACACTGTTTGTGGAGTGGAATTATGGTTGAGTTGCTGATCACTGCATAATTGCACTTGATAGACTGAGTGGATCAACTGTATGTAACTTCAGGTAAAAGATCATCTGTATAATAATGACGGATGATAAAGCCACCAATTACTTATTTTCCTTCAGCGATCGTATTGCAATACTGTGATATCACAGCTGGTATTCCTTAAAAACACTTGTGAATGGTTGGAGAAGCATCCTGTGTGATAGCTCCTGTATGCAGTGAGTTCTTGGATGTTTCGGAAAGATTGATGGTGAAGTCTGGAGCATTTCAAGGCCCCGTATAGCTGTCTGGTCAGATAGACTACTGACTTATAATGAGAGTAGAATGTAATTAGAAATTGTCCATGTCTTTACTGAGTACTGATGAAAACTATGGCTCAAAGGTTAATTCAAATAATAATTAATATTGGTTTCTGTCAGAACAGGGTGGTAATGAAATCTTGGTTGTACGATGACTCTGATTTTAAGAATTGGATGCGTAAGAAATGGAGGCTACAGTTTACCTTTCCTGATTATATTCAGTTACCTTGCAATCAGCATGATAGCTTGATAAAGCATAATTTGAGGGCAATTTAAACGTACTCAGAAGAATTACAACCTACGGTGAAAATCATCTAATACGTTGCATCTGTTTAAGGAGATGGATTCATAGCTGGATTGCTGGAGTAGATGGATTTACTACAAATGAGCCTTAAGGACTGTGGAAGAATTTTTTTGTTGTTAATAACTGAGCAATACCATGTGTTTGTGGAAAGATTTCTTAATAAGATTTGCTAGCATGAGAAATGTGGGATGTTACATGATGTTTGTTTAAATTGGACTAGTTTCAACGAAAGCGATAGACCAGGTTTTGCTGGCAACCAAAACAAATTCTGTTCAGTTTCTTTTCCTGACTTGAAATTTTCTACTGGAAAAAAATAAATGCTGTTAGCTTTTGCTTAAGCTAAACCCATAATTCTTCAGTTGCAAGTAGTGAGCTACTAGACCTGTTATGTTGAGAGGCTTTTCATAAATACTTTGCTATCTTCCCTTTTTTTTTTTTTTTTTCCGTGTCTGCTCTGATGGTGTTACTTACAATCAGCCCACTGAAAAGCTTCTCCAGAAAGTTACAGCTAGAGCTTGGTTTTATGAGTACAAATCGTGCATAGCGTGCTTTCTATTCAGTCTGCTTCTCTTAAATGTTAGTGGACTGCCTCCCCCAATTTTAAACTTGCTGTAGTTTTAAAGCTGTTTCCTCTCTTGTCAAAAAGGAAACTCAAATGTCTCTAAATTAGGTCTGACAAAGATTGGGTGTTTTCATTCTTACACTTGTGAAAGGGATCACAAGATGGATTTTTTCACTCATCAGGATAATGCTTTCCATACAAACTGCTTCACTTCTTGGGAAGCAGAGAGAGTCCGCAGCCAAGACCGGACCTCTGGGGAGCAGGGGCACCCCACGGGAAAGGAGTTCCTTGGGGGGTGGGGGTGAGAAAGGGTGTGCGTACGTGTTGGGGGGTCTTCTGAACCTGGTGAGATGAGAGAGGTGAAGCATTATGTTGATTTCTTGGAGCTATTCTTGCTGTTCTGTTCTTGCTGCTTTCTTCGTACTTTTTTTTTCAGTAGCCTGGATGAGAGAGTCTGTGCTATGCTTAAATTTCCACTAGGTGAGATGGAAAAAAAGGACAATTTTCTCTCTCTTATTTTATTGTCAGCAAAGAAATACTGGCTTGGGAACTGAGTTGCACTTGGGAGTGTTACGGAGCTGTCTAAAGCTACAGGGTTTGAAAACCCTAGTGAACAAACTTGATCAGGAAATAGAGAGTTTTTATATGAAATGAAATCTGCACACAGATTTTCAAAAGTAACAAAAAAATCTAAAGGATGGCTAAAATGTTTTTATTAGTGAATTAAAGGTGCATGTTTATGCGTAGTGATTTAGTTATTTAAGAGAATCCATTGCCTCCTGGAGAGTTGATCCAGGTTCTGTAGTTTGTCTGCTGTAGTGGTTGTGGAAAAAAAATCTTTCCAAATCAGAAATACTGTGAGATTCACTGAAATGTACGCTCCTGATACAGAAATGCTCCACTTGTATCAAGACCTAAGTGTGCCAAAATTTGTGCTAGTACTCAAAGGTGACACAGTACAAATGTGAATAGGTAGAAAGAGTGGCTTGGTTGAACACCCTGAAACTATTTTTTGTTTCCATTTATTCCTCCAAAGGGCAAGTTGAAGCACACGTTATGTTGTTTTCCCAGCCCCTTCCCATGACAGGTCTGCATGTTGATATGGAGGGATCAATTAGGACTGCCTGCCCCTTTTTAACTGGGGATGCGTGCACGGGCTGGTGTAAATACGCCGTCTCCAAGTAGCAATGAGACTGCATGGTGGGGAGGGGGAAGGGAAAAGGAGGATGGTCATTTCAGTTCATCTTTTTTAGTAGTGTAAGTGGCAGTTGCTTGGGTTAGGTCTACTTCAAATGTGCCCTAGACTGTCCTGTCGCTTGCATTCTCCAACCACTTGAAATTCTTTGGGAAGGGAATCTTCCAGAGGGTCGTGTCTGTGCCGTGGAATAAACAGTTGTCGTGTGAAACTGATGTGAGCCTTAGTTTTACTCTGCCTCCACTAAAATACACTTTTACGGTAGTTTGTGCAGGATCAGCACAGAGGAGTACAAAGAGGGAGCTTTTCAGTACAAAGGCTGCCTGTTTGGCCTGCCCAAACCACCGTGAATGTGTTTAAAGGGGACTTTTATTGCCATGGAAACTCTCAGACAGGAAGGAATTTGTCCTGCCATATCTAGAAAATAGTCTGTAATGGTCAACTCTTGGAACAAAAGTGTTTCAAATAGTGGAATATATTTAAAAATTCTTGTGGTGACTATGTTTTTAAAAAAAGAACATGTAAAGCCCCATCTTATGCTAATGGACTTTCAGTATGGGGATTGAGGGACGACTGCAGACGAGTACAATGTGAGCAGGGGAAGTGTTATGAGAAATCTAAGAAAGTTTTACCTCGCTGTGTCTAGAAGTCTTCATAGATGTAGAATGCGTATAGATGAAATATTCTCCCTCTAAGCAGTGTGTTTATCCATCCCAGCCGTTCATTGAGGGACTGTGTGTGTGCTTGGCTTGAACTGCTGGAGGCAGTCCTCTGAGCACCCTGGATTAATTGCTTTTGGAATGTCTTAACTAAAACCTGTTCCTTGACTCTCTTGACAAATACCCTTAGTATTCACAAATGGCCTTTATTTTCCTAAATCACACCAAGATACAACATTTCGTGTCTAAAAGAAATTCTAATGCCAGATCCCAGAATATTTTCACATCCTTCACTGGAGTTGTCCATTGGTATGAAATAACTCCAAGTCAGCAACCTTTCCTTCCAGCCAGCAG
The DNA here is from genome assembly GCF_000699245.1 of Pterocles gutturalis. Classification (NCBI taxonomy): domain Eukaryota; kingdom Metazoa; phylum Chordata; class Aves; order Pterocliformes; family Pteroclidae; genus Pterocles; species Pterocles gutturalis. The sequence continues at coordinate 22,544 of NW_010117774.1, forward strand.
GAGTAGCTAGCGCTAACTGCGAGATTTTTCCAGGCTTTGTGGAGTGCATGTTGATTTGATTGCATGTTTGGTCAGTTAGATGCAAAATATTTTTTCACGTATTTGGTCAAATTACAATTCTTTTTTTTTTTCTCTGAAAGTCATACCAGCAGACACTGGTTTCTCGTGTTCTTTTTATGTAGCAAATGCCTGGCTTGTTTGGATGCTGTGCTTTTAGGTTAAGTTGCTGAACCACCTGACCGTGGCCTGAAGGCACTCTGAACGAGTGGTATAGTAATAAGCTGATCCAGTGGGTTGTGCTGCTTGAAATCGGCTGTACCGCTCGTGCTTCTTCCCTTGTGCTGTCACTGCAGTTCAACTGCCCCTGTAGTGATGATCTTCTGATGGCAACTAATGGTTAGATCAGCTTACCTCTAGTGTCAGACTGCACCTGAATATTTGCTTGAGATGTTTGGGGTAAGCAGTAGAACAAAAGCATCTTGTTTGTGGTTAGGCACAGAAATAACTAAGGAGGAAAAATTGTCATAAAAACTTTCTGCTGCCCTGTCAGTTTTGCACTTGGCTCACAGCTGCTGAAAGTCAGTGTTCAAAGTCTAATTCCACATGGCAGGCCAGGTAAAGACCAGTTACATATATGTATAATGGAGTATTGCTGTGTGCCTTTTACAAGCATTGAGTGACCTTGTTTGCATTATCTGGGTTAACCCGGTAATCTCCTGCTCTCGTATGAGGACTTCCGTCTTACACATTGATCAGTTTAGTTTCTTGTCACCTAACTTGAGGAGCCAAAAGGATTGCACAAGGGAGTTTCAACCAGGGTTAAAAGAAATAAACAAACAAAAAAAACCCCTGCCCTGCTCATATTTATAGAACTGTCTCTGCTTAAAGGCTTTGTTTCCCTCATAGGACTCGGTCTGTTTCCCTCGTTTGGGGACTGGGGGTAGGCTGCCATCAAACTGTGTCAGGGGATGGGCATCTTAACCACGGACAGTCGTGAGTCTTTCCAAAAGTATAGAAACCGCTGTTAGATGTATTTCCTTAGTAGTTAAGTTGAGAAAGGAAATACTGGTGACATCATGTGTGACTTAATGTGGTTATTAACTGTGCAGGTGTTGTAAAGCTGTGAATCTAAACTGTAGTGGAATAATTGTGCCATATGTCAGGGTTTTTTCTTCAATTTTTATTCTTCCTCATTTACCATGTTTGTTTTTTCCTCTTTAAAAATGTATTTCTGTGCCGCTTTGGTTCTGTAATGCCTCTTATTTAAAAAAAGAAGGAGGGGGAGCATCCCTCAAACCATGATCAGTTTTGATCTTAATTTATCCACTGTTTCCTTACTCATTTCTCCAGTACACACGTGTAGTTTTTGTCTCCTTCCTCACCTTCCAGTTCTAGGCTTTCTCGAGCTGGCAGTTCTTCATCTGCTGGGCTGTTCATGAAGAAGGCAAATGCCCAGCTTGCTTTTTTCTGCTATCTCCTGCTCCCCTGAGAAACTTGCACCCAGCGCTTGCAGGTCCGTGTTGCACGGCTCAGTGTCGCTCTCCTGATGGGAAGTCTGGGAAGCGCTAAATCATCTGGCCACGTACCACTTCCTTCAGCTTTCTCCCCAGCAGATCTGTGGGCTGAGTCTGCAGTAAGGCGTGATGGCTGCGCACAGCTTTAAAGCTCAGGAGTGGGGATGGGCTTTCTGACCCCACCCCCTCGCCCCACGCCCGCACAGACATTTCCCTGCTCTCCAGCTGCTCTGGTTTCCATCTGTTCCAGGGCCTTCTGGTGTGACTGTTTCCTCATCTGCTGAGCCGAGGAAAATGCTGAAGGACCAGACACTGCGCTGACCCGGAGAATTAGGGGGTTGTGGTTTTGGAGAAAATGGCTTGCATGCTTGTTTTCCTTTGCTCTCAGAAACTTGGCGTGCAACACATGCACATCTACTGTTTTGAAAAACTTCATTAGGTGCATTTTCATTTCTTTGTAGAAAATGTGTTTACTCATCCTCGTGTGTGCGATGCTGTAGGCCTGTCCTGCATGGCAGCTGCTCCCTGGGAGGAGTGCTGCGCCCTTGCTCTGTGATGGGCTCAGGAGCGTACAGCGATGCTCAACATTAACTTGCAGCAGACAGGGAGAGAAGTAGCTGGAGCCTTATTTGTGACAACAAAAATATGCATCTAGCAAGAAGTAGAGAGAGGCAATAGAGGCATTAGGAAACGCCAGAGTGGCTGTCGCTCCCTTTGCCTGCAGAGCTGGGGAACTTTAGCCTGCCAAGTGTCTTCTCTTTCGGCAGGCAGATGCCTGCTGCCCATCTGCAGATGGCTATTTTAGGCTCTTCTTGTCTGTAGCACTTCTTCCATCCTGCAGTCACTTAGATGATCCCTTTCACAGATTGCTGGTGTATTGCTCTCTGTTGGGTGATACTGGTGAGTTACCGACAGCAGCAGAGGTGGTGGCAGTGCAGCTGCGCGTCTGAGGAGGATTCCTGTAAAACAAAATAGGTGAGCAACAACATGTCCATTTTATACCTGGAGAACTGTAACTGCTTCTGGATTGCTGGTAACAGAAGCCCTGTAAAACTTCACTAATTATCCCTGCCAAAATATATCAGATTGTCAGAGTTCAGTCCCTTGTTAGTCAAATTGTTCAAGTGAGTGAGTCGTTTCCCTTTTTCAGACCAGCGCGTCTTCTTCCTTTTGTAAGTATTCATTCTTGGCTGTTAAAATTTATTCAGACACTGTCAAATTGGTTTGGATTCCAAAGTTGCATGTGTAAATGAGAAATGTATCTAGCACCCACTTTTGTAATTAAACAAAGCTTTTATTTCCAGAACCTGACTGCTACTCAGCATGTAGGAGACGTGTGCTCTGACAACTTGGGCTGGTTTCTGAGGACTTCTGTGATCTCACTGAAGGGTTTTAATATTAATTCATCACTAGTGTTATGGTTGTGTTTTGATGATAGTCACTTAGGAGATGGGTGTTAGGCAACCAGTTGAAAATTACTGTAAAGTGATTTTTTTCTAAAGTGGTTCATACGTTCAACTTGAAATCCCACAGCACATTCAAAGTGCTAATGCTCATTCTCCTGAAAGCCAGGTTTCAAAATATTTCTCAAATTATCTTCCCTCTGCCCCCAGATCCCAGCTAAGATGGTGTATGTAACTGAACCACTGATTTCTAACTGGGGATCATGCATTTATTAGCATGATGTTGGAAGAAATTGATAATGGAGAAATAAAATATTATCGAGTTGCTGACAGAAGCAATTGTTTGCCTTTTGGGAGGATAGATGTATTGCACCGTCAGAGGTATAATATACTTCTGTATGGTTTTCTGTGCAAATGCATGTCTGTCCATGCAGCTGCCACATGCTCTGTGCAGGGTGAGAAGAGAAGCTCCATGCCCATGAGATGTGTTGCCTTCTTGAAAAACAGGGAGTGAACAAAGCAGTGACCGAGAAGGAGAGGGCTCCGTGAAATAGGAAGGTTTTTACTGATGGATAGCAGCTGTGTGACTCAGCACCTCAGTTGTGTGGCTGGTCATGAGCAGCTACTGTGTTGGAAATAGTTTTATCAGTTTAGCTGAGCAGTGAGAATGGGTACGGAGATGTCGGGTAAGGGGTCTGCAATGTTTCGGAGAGAAGCATCCACACCCTGTCTTCTATACTTGGAGCATTACCGGGGAAGATACAAAATCAAAACCAAGAGGAAGACAACATGCCATTTCTGAAGTTCAGGGACGAACAACAGTGGAGTGGGTGTCTACTGATGGTTTAAGGAGTTAGGTTATTTGGTGTGCTAGTCTGTCTGGCTGCAAGGCTCTCAGAGTAAGTAGCTACTGTATGCTAATGGAAAATTAATTTAAATGACTGAATTATTAGTTATCTGGGCTTGAATTCAGTCCAGGCTGCAGATGCCTGGGTCAAAAAGAATTAGGGGAAACCGGCTGGACAGTCTCCTGGTTCCAGTGAAATGTGCAGTGTGGTAAGCACTCAAATCTTCAGTCTGGTTTTCAGAACTGCAGAGATACTCAGAGTACGTTCTGTAGTCCCGTTTCAGTTGTATCAGTTACCATAAAAGGTGGTATGTCTTCTGTGAAATAACAGATGGACACTGCTTTTCTAACAAAGTATAAATGATTGAACTAGATGGCCAGCATAGGTTTGAAATAGAGGCGCTACATAGAGTTCTATCTTGTAGATGTTCCTTGCATCACTGCTTTGTTGATGTATACTTCCTCCTTGCTCCTCAAATGAAACTCTTGTCTTTAAACTTGGTGTAGTTGGCTTCAGCTCCAGAAAAAAAGGCTTTTATAGCACTCCTGTGCACCTTAGCTGTAAATTCACTCCAGCTTTAATGCTGGTACTTCACCCAGTGTTTTAGAAGGTGTGAGAGGAAGCGCAGTTTTTGTCCTTGTGAAGAAGACGTAGGGAATGAATGTGAGACATGAAAAATTAACTGTTCTCGTCCTCGGGTAAATCAATATGTCGTGGCCGTATCAATAAACTCAAATTCCCAGATTATCAACAAGGACTGTATGTGGACCAGGCTGATAGCATGGAGCTGACTCTCCTGGTTTACATGAACGAAATTGAATTACATGTTTATTGTAGACAGAAAAAGTGATTTAGCCTGTTTCTTAGTAGAACATCTTGATGTTGTGAAAAAATTAATAATCGGTCTTGTATGTGATGCTGCTTACAATCCTGAGATCCCTAAAGAATAGGGGAGTTTTTCCTTTTAAGCAGACAGATTAAGTGGTTTTGTTGGGTTTTCTTGGTGAGGGTTTTTGTTGTTGTTGTTTTTTAACCTAATGCTTCAATTACTATTACTAAAAAGATTATAGATACATAGAAATTCTCATTTCATAGCATTTTCCATCCTTTCTAAAGAAAATCCATTTTATATGGAGGTGTCAGGAGGAGTTACCGCAGTATGTACATCATTAGTGTTACCAACACTCAACCGCTGCTTCTATAAATGTAGGTGCCTAAAAATGCAAGTACTGAATAATCAGAAAAATGAGTCTGCTGCCATTTATGTTTTTGGCTAAGTATAAATACTCTCTTTTTTGATATTGTCAAGTCTGAGTCTTAGAATTTGTTCACTAAAACTTTCACTTAGCCTGGCCCTAGAAAGTTACTAAGTAGCCACAAATCAAACACAAATGCAGTCTTCCTCAGAGGAAAAAAGACACCAAAAAAAATCTTAATTTTAAAGAAATACTTCTAGTTTTCAATAGCAACAGCTTTTGAATACATTGAGAGCAGAGCCTCTGCTGCCACCCAGGCTTGCCCTGGGAGGCACGGCCGACTAGCGAGGGGTGCGTTTGGAAGGCAAGGCGGCACTGGATTACCTGGATGCTCAGCAGCAGGCTGGGAGGCCTGACAATCCCCATGAACAAATCCAGTTGGCAGTTGTTGCTGTTGCTACTGCCTTGTAGACATGTCTTGATTAAGGTGGTTCCAGTATCTCTCTCTCTTAATTACTCTCTTTTTGGTTTTTGAGTAATTTGCAGAGCTGTGCAGAATGCATTGGGTGCTATGGAGAGCTGATAGGTGCGGTTGGTATTAGGTCCTTCTGTTAACATCCCTTACAATGAGAAGTGAAAATGTGAGGTTTAGGGAAACAGAAACAGAAGAGCCCCCTTAGCAGTTTTACAGAGGCCAAGTGGTAGAAAATCAGGCTATCAAGTTAAGTTTCCATGTATTTTAGAGTAGTAAGACCCTGAAGTTTCTCAAATATAATTTTTTTCCTCAGTTAACTCCTTGTCCAAGCCTGGCACGCTGGTATTCAGTGTCCAAGGGGACCTGATTCTTATGACTGGTTGGTAGTGAGGTGAGAAGTTTCATTGCTTGCTTTGCTTTGAAGCTGCAGTCTCAGTTGAGGACATAACATGTACTTTTTCGAGGTGATTTGCTCTCCTGCTTTTATTTCAAAAGTAGGTTGAGAGATCACTTGTCTGAAAACACAGGTACGTGGATTTTGGGTGATGAGCACGGTAGGGAAGGAATTATGATCTTACCTGTTTCAGATTTTTGGATGATGCTTTGTGGTTGGATATAGTAATTTAAAAGGTGCTGTAAAAAGTTGATCAGGAAAGCTGTTGTGTTCTGAATGATGTTGTTCAGCACGGGAATGTCGAAGTTCTTTGAACCTGTTCTAATTTCTCTCTCTACGCAGTTTGTAAGCAAAGAAATACATTTTTAGCTGTTTGAGTTCTTTCACCTTTGAGTAGCAGGTTTGCTGATCTTTAAAGTTCCCTTCCAACCCAACCCATTCTGTGATCCTATAAAAGAAACTTTCCTACTTCTCACACTTGTAAAATAATACTCTAATCTTTTAGTCAGCCTGCCCCCTCCTTTGATTTGCTTGCTTTTCCTACTTAAAAAAACCCCATACAGACAGAAAAACAAAACACAGAGAACCTCTACACTAAATTTTAACCTCACAGTTTCTAGTGAGTAGAAATAGATTTTTGGTTTTGTTGATGGGAGGGCACTCTGGGAATGTATCTTTTTGTGTTTGGGTATTTTGTTTGTTTGTTTATATAAAGGGACTTAAACTTCCAGTCCTCTGTGGATGCTGCAGCAAGATTGATATGCTCGAAAGGTAAATTTAAATGGAAAGTGAATCATAAGGAACAGTGAAGACAGTGCCTTCTATAATAACATCAAATTTAGCCCTGCTTTATGAGAGAAGGTGGAGCTAACTACCATGAAATGGAACCAGTTTCAAAGTTTGTTTTCAGATGAGTAAAAATTTCTTTTCACATCTTATCCATGAACGCTGTGTTTCTCTTGTATGTTCACCATCAATCTCTGAAAAATTTGTGGAGAATTGATGGTAGCTCAAGAACTTTCCTGTTGGTTGCAAAAGATTTTGTTGTAGATGAATGTCAGCTGCTTCTACTGCTTGCAATAGCTTGCATGACTATGGCTCTGGGTCCTGGGACAGTAATTATCTTTGACTTGCAAGCTACTTCCAAGCTCTTCAAAACCTTGATGAGAAGGGAGCTGAGACTGCATTGTTCTGGAACTTTAGATTACAGTTTTTTCCCCTGGAAGCCTTTTTTGTTTGTTTGTTTGAACATAACTACATTGGAGTCATTTTAGCAGTGTGTATCAATTAAGCAACACACTTAAAACCACACCAGTTATTTTTCTCCTTTCTGAAGAAGAAATTGGAGACCTGTTAAAGTTGTGCACAAGAAAATGTGGTTCTCTGCCTTTTGAATCTCCCCTTTTATAGAGGAAAAGCATTCTAGCCCAGTCCTGCCTGGCAAGAAAAGCTACACTCCCCACAACGCATGATGAGGTTGCACTCATCTGACAGTCCCCGTTCCAATTTATAACTTCTGGCACCATTGCTTATGCTGTGTAGGCACCCTTTTTCCATGTGAGCTTGAACACAGCAGTTTTAGTCTTAAGGATCTTAGTCTTATATGCTGGGATGTTAAGAGCTCTAAACTTCTCCTTTGGCATTCTCCATTCCAGAGAACAGCTTGGTATAGTCATTTATGTTGTGGTCTGAATAAGCACTGATGATCACTGTGGGCCAGGCATTATGTTAAAAACAAACAGAAAACCCAACCAAACAACAAAAAACCCCAAAAAAGACCTAATTCCATTTTTACATGCAAGAGCCTGCTTCCTTTCCACAGGCCAAGAATAAACCACCTTCTTTGGCATACCCTTCTTAAAAAAAAAATAGTATGTTCAGGATGTGTACTTGTAATTTTGCTTAAACAAACAACAACTAACTCTAATTTCAATAGCCCAATAAACAGTAGTTGGGGAAGGTCTTTTGGATACCTGTCCTGTATCTCAGCCATCCCCCATGTTCTAAGGGACATTATTGGACCTACTTTAACAGTCCAGGCAGTAAATGAAGCTTCCTGAAATCTGTTCACTCTGTCTACTGCATTGAGTCCTGCAGCATTGTCTTTCTCCACACCCTCCCTTCCCAGCCCTTTTTCTTTACAGTGAACTTTAAATTGATTAAGTTATTTAAAAGAAGTGTTAAATTGTCTCTTGCATATGATAAAATACATAATTAGTCTGGTGTTACAGGTCTTTTTTCTAACAAAGTTAAGATTTGTAAAATCCAATAGATCACGTGTGATTTCTTTCAAAATACTTTTATGACACACTGATGTTATTATTTTCTGAAAAAGATAATTTGTAATCTTTTCCCAATGAAATATGTATTTTTTTTTTCTTTGCTGAAAGGCTCAAGACTGTATGCTTAAGTGGGCAAAAACCATCATCAATACTGAAAGTTGAGTAAGGGCTTAAATTCAGATGTAGAATGATTCATCTTGCCACATGTAAAGAGTGTAAGGGAGAACTACCATTTTGTTCCACAACCCTGAAATATGTTCTCTTTAGCTCTGTGAAAACGCTGGCTTTTCACTTTGGATGTATAAGGTGTATTTATCTTCACAGAAATGAGTGTGGATAGGTGGTTCCCGGGCTGCGATCTACCAGTATTTATGAAGAACACATGTACAGGAAAATGACTCTTAAGTACAAGTCATAAATTGAAATGATTATAGAATATGCGTGGACAAATATACCATGTGTGGTATTGGTAGACTGTAATTTCATCAAGTGGTTTTTCAGACTTCATAAACTATGAATGAAACATGATTGTATTGGCCTTGGAGCAGGTAAAGTGAAATATAGGGTCTGGCTGCTTTCAAGGGCTTATAATTCTATAGCTGGAAATAGCCTTTTGGGATATGATTAAGTCTTAAAACCTGCCCCTGATTTAAAAAATACATTTCCGTGAAAATCGCGTGTTCAGAAACCCTGGGAAATATTTGAGTATGCACCTCATGAATTTTTACAATTCCCAGCTTTCCGGGTGTGAAGGCTGCCAGCTACTTTCGGTAAAAGGAAGAGAAAAGGCTCCGTTTTACTTGGAGCTTTGTCACCTCTCCCAGCATTTTGTTGTTTACAGCGGGTTTTTTTGTGACTCGGGCCGCGCTGGGGCTTTGTTTACTTCAGGGGCTATGACAAACGGGAAGGGCTCCGGCCTGCCTGCGTGAGGCAGCCATGCGCGCC
>NW_010117774.1:32054-32358 GCF_000699245.1 Pterocles gutturalis
GCCAACCGGGAAGGGCTCCGGCCTCCCTGCTTAAGGCAGCCATGCGCGCCCGGCCCGGCCCTGCGCAAACCCTCCCGCCCGCTGGCTGCGGCGACCTCTGCCCTTTTGTATCCTGTGACACTCAGCCTGTCTTTGTGCTCAAGTTTATTCATGATGGATACGTTTCCCTCCCAATCGCATATGCCGGGAGCCCGGCAGAGCGAACAGATAAATTATTTTCAGCTGCAGGCCTGGGCTGGGGGGAGAGGGGACTGCTGGAGCGGGGCACCTCCGCAGCCCCTCACAGCCGGCCGGACCAGACTCC
>NW_010117774.1:32391-75346 GCF_000699245.1 Pterocles gutturalis
TCTCAGATCCTTTTTAAATGCAAAAGAATGTAGGAAATTGCCAGATCAGTTGGTTAATCAGTGACAACTGCAGTAGGTGCACAAAAAGCAGGGCCCTTCACAAGAGTCATCAGTTGCGCCGGGTGTTTTTTCAGTGCCTCAGCAGGTCGCAGTTGGCCCCACCTCGTGAATCCCCCTGGCCGGTTTAGTGTCAGCTTTATAAGAGAATGTAATTGCTGGGAGATTTCTTGGTGACTGATGGCAACAATATAAGTCCTCTCCCTCGCACCGCCTCCCCCTCTCCAGGCTCTGCCTTGGCTTTTTGTTCCCCTGGCCGTCGCACAGCCGCCCATCGGGTCGGCCGCTGGCACCAACGCGCCCTCGGCACCGCGGCCCACCGAAACCCAAAATTATAGTGGCTGCGTGGGCTGTCCTGATCAAACCTCGTTTAGGGTTATGTTGAGCGTGTCGCGGTTCTCCTTTGTGGAGTCATTTGCAAGATAACGCTGCTATCAAATATTTTTAAAAGTATTCCTGAAATATTTTTGTGACTGTAATTGTTTCTCTTGCTTATCTGGGACTATTTTTAGATAAACCTCCTCCTCCTCCTCACATCTGTATTTTAAACTTAAGTTGTGTGAGAAGGTGGTCGTATGACCAAAGAAGGCCTCTTAAAATTCCTGGCTGCATGACACTAAAACTGAGGTGTTTCTGGCTTAGACTTGTGCCCTCCTCCTCCCACCTCGTGTTTCTAATGTACTTAAATGTAAAAAAGTTTTTTTTTTTTTTTTTTTTTCCCCCATTCCTTTGGTTACCCCATTAAAAACCTCCAAGTACATGTTTCTAGTAAATAGCTATAAACTTCCCCCTTTTTCTTCTGGACTGGAAAGAAGAGACATGCTGAAGCTCCTTATTTAATGTTGTAGGCGGTGATTTAAAATTAGCAGTGCCCCGTGTTAAGAGAAGAGCTTGCAGCCCAACTGGTACGGCGATTGCACGAGTCATTCGCAACCGGAGCGTGTGATGTAACACCGAGGCTCCAGGGGTTTTGCATCAGAGTCCTCCTACGTGGTGCTGTTGTGGTCTCCTATCAGAGCTCCTGTGAACTTGAATGACGTAGGATATTGTTTCCAAATGTGTGGCACAGGTTGAACTCTAGGTGGTCATTCCTGCATCAGCTGCTTGACAGCAACAAGCTGCCAAATATTCGAAGGCTGTTGTGCCCTCAGTTGCCTCTGTAAAAGCCTGTTCTTTGCCAAAGCACATAATGCATTAACAAAATAAAATGTGATCTGCCTTCTGCTTAACTGTTGTAAGGGAAGATTATGATTTCATGCATTTCTTGCTCAAAAGACGTTACTGAATAGCATTCATGACACTTAGCTGACTGCACGTATGCAAAACCTGTGACTTTGGAGGAAAGGCACGTGAGGTTTTCACTTCCCCCCTACCCCCCCACCCCCTTCCCAGTTCTTAGTTTAACAAGCGATATTGACTGTCTTAAGTTTGCCACTGCAAGTTTCTGTATGGGTGTGTTTCTGTAAAGAGCTAACTGAATTCTACTGAGATAGACATGAAAGTAAACTTTCAGAAATGCTGTTACCATATTCACTGACTCTTCCCACCGAAGGCAGAATATTCCTGAAGTGCATGAGGTCGGTTTTTTCATCCTTGCAAGTGCCGTCTCCCTTTCCTGAGCCAGGGAGGAATGAGATTCCTGCTATCCTTTGATCTGATATGAACTGTATGGACTTAATTTTTAACACAGCTGTACTGTGTGATGTGTGTATAGGAAGCATTCTATATGAAGGGGGGAAAAAAAGTATCTTTAGGCATTCCAGTAGCCAGTTTTCTTTGTAAGTCACAGTTAGAAATCATGTTGTAACCACTTTACAGATCTGCTCTTCTATTTTGGCTAATCTGTACACAGGAGGAACGTACCATGCGTGAAGAGTTGTCTGTGACAGCAATGAGCACTAAGCATTAAAGACGCAGGAGACGAGGCGTGGTTCCCACGGCCGTGGTTAGGCACTTGCATAACTGTCCTGGCATCAGCACTGCTGTTGGCTCAGTAGGTTAATGAGATGAAAGGTAAAAGTCTCATTAGCCATCTTCTTCAATTTGGATGTCTTGATGTGACTTTTCCCATGTTGTCAGTGTGTTACATATGTTCATGAAGTTTTTGGTGAATGCTTTCCTCCAACTTTCTTCACAAAATAGAAATGTGACTTTAATTGCTGTCATCTGTGTGATCTGCTTCCATGCAGCAAATGCTCACATTACTGCCCCTATCAGCCAGCAGCAGCTTAGCAGTTTTGAAAAGCAGTTTAAATACGCAATGTTTAAATGCAGATTTGGTAGCCTAATGTTTAATCCTACATTTTGAGGCTCAAGTCTCAAAATGACCTTTGGCATGGCTTTGGTTTTTAGCGTAAGAGGTCTTTTTAGCCTAGTTGTTCAGAATAGCACAGTATTTGCAGTGTTCGTTGCGTTGTGTTGTAGGTGCTGGTGCTGTTGTATGAGTAACTGTTTTGTGTCTATCAAGTGCTTAAGAGTTTTATCTGAGATATCAACTGATAGCTGTAGAAATACCAACTCTGCATGACACACCTCGCTTCAAAGCGTGAAGCAGTCAGTATTAGCTGCATTGTCATGTTCTGTTTATTCAGTTTACTTGCTCAGTGGCCATCAAGAAATGCTGATTAATTTCTTGTATAGAAGGATCGATAGCTGAATTGGGGAACCTGTTCATTTACAAAAAGTTCTTAACAGCAGGATGTGAGGAGGATGTTATGGAGGGCACGTGCATTTGTGTGCTGCCCTTGCCCGCTTCCTGGTCTTGACTGGCTAGATCTGCTGCTTCGGGAGCAGGACTAATGAAGTTCAGGTTTTAGTGTTTGCAGCCCTAGACCGGCTTCTGTGTATACAGCAGCCAGTTTAGTTCCACTCATAAAAGCAAGAAGCAGCCCAAGGTTACTGAGTCCATGTAGCCCTCAAAATACTAAGTTAAGCAGTGGTTAATTACTACTTAAATTTGAAATCTAGCTGTTCAGAACTGGAATGTTGCAGCCAAGTAAATGTAAGCTTTGTCTGTTGAGACAACAGGGTTGTTAAGCAATTTACTGTTTCCTGGTAGTTGGCATCATACCATTGCTTTGAACAGAAATAGGGTGTCTAGGCAGTCTCAAGGAAATATATTTATTGACTCTTTAGTTCAGTCTTGTTGGTATGATCTTTTGTGTTCAGGAACAGAAAAGCTATAGAATTTTATAGTGGAATCCTGTATAGTTTTTTTAAGGTGATTTAAAATAAAAAGTTTACTGTCTCTTCGTACAGTCATACTTTTATTCAGCAATCTGCCTTTCTAAGGGTTCAGATATTCTCTCCTTTGTACCTGGAAAATAGTCACTGCTTCATGAATGTCTGTTGGCTTTAACTTACAGGATAGTAGAGAAGATGCACAAACTCAAGTTTTAAAACTATTTCATCCAAAAAAAGGACTTTAAGCTCAGTTTACCATGGTCAGTCTTGCTGTTAGCATGTCTGCTTTCATGGGGAAGTGAACTGTGGCACTTAGTGAGTATTGTAGCTAAAATTATTGCTTGATACAGGTCCTGCCTTTGTGTGTGGGCTTTTTTTCATTATTTTTGGACCAGTCTTGAGGATTTAAGCAGCGAAAATCCATTGTGTGTGGTGAAAGAAGCAAAGAAATGATTGCAACTTAAAATAAGGCTGTGACTCTCATGACTGGCTTAACTATCTAGAAGACATCTATCCTGTTAGCGTAGAAGGCTGAGAGCTCATTAGGTAATTCCAGTATTGACTGTTTTATTATCATAACGTTAGTTAATTTATTTTGGTCAGGCTGTACCTGCTACTGTATTTCATTATTCAATGTGTGCTCTTAGCCATATACCACCTCAGAGGTGTGACTTTTATTTGCGAAGTAGAAGAAGGTTTGGTGAGAGCACAACTAACTGTACAAGGCAGTCATTAAAGTTAAGGCCAAACCTGAATCTGAAGAAATACTGCTACCATTTCGAGACTTCTTTGCAAACATGCTCTTATGCTGTGTTTCAAACCTGATTACTTTAGCGCCACCAGCTCAAACATGAAATCAGTTCACACTTCAGGTAAAAATGCAGAACTAAAATAATCAATAGTGGTAAACAGTGTTTTTGCTCTTAGTTTAGATGGTGGATTTATTTGTGTACAAACTGCATCATCAAGTTAGAGGTTACTTTTCTTTTGAAGGAGCCTGTGCTCAGGAAGCCAGGGGAGTGCTAGGCTCCATGGCATGTCTCCTTCACTGTAAGGGACAGTCCCTAGCTCAGACCTGTGACTTGGGATGGAGTGGGCAGAAATAAGGTGTGTTTAATTAAACAAACCCTTTATGCTATTTTAATTTGATTTTCTGTAGTAGCAGTTCCTAACTACTCTCACCCAGTGTTGACTGTTACTGGTGCCTGACTCTGGCCTGAATTTTATTGGAAGCCTGTTAGCTTAGGAAACGAAGCAGTGTGATTTAAATGTGTGCTTGATGCTTGTAACCTTGTTTCTGGAGATGCTCTTTTAGCTGGTCTATAACAGATAACAAAGAGAATTCTTTTAGGTAGATTTCAGTTATTTTTATTGCAAAGTTTTATTAGTGCTTCAGGAGGGTAGAGCATGCTTGTCTTCAAAAATGGTTCTTTTAGTAGGTATGATTCATACAAGACAATGAGTGAACATTCTTGCCTCTTCGTAATTCTGTGGCCGTAAATAGCTCAGCTGATGGGTGAGATCCTCTGCTTGGCTCAAGTTTGATGTTCCCCAGATTACATCAGTGGCTGGGAGGTGACAGTGTCTGTGCACTGTGCTCCTTAGCATTTCCAAGCAAAGAGACGGTTCCGTTAGAGGCTCTCAGCACACATGGATGTCCAGCTTTCCCAGCTCCTGATGGCAGTGTGCATCCGCAGAGGCTGTAATGTCAGAAGTCCTTGAGCAATCTGAAACCACTGGAGTGATCTTCACCGCAGCAGAGTGGTCTGCCCTGGAGCAGTCTCATACCAAAAGCTTGTTTTGGTGAAGGGGGATGTTTCTCATCTTGTTGGAACTTCTTTATGCTGTGCTTTAGTAAACTGATGAAGGTGGTAAATATTACAGATGGTTTCTGCTTAGTAAAGAATGAATCAAAAAGAAATAGAGATATGAGAATGGCTTGTGCGAATTTATCCCTGAGTGATTTAGAAATATAAGTGTTAATATCCCAGCCGAGCACTAAAGAGATACAAGAGTGTGGTTTTAAAGGTGACATTCAAATGCTATTTTAAGAGGAGTGATAAATGCTTGTGCTTTTCCTCTTGCCCTCTGGTTCATGCAGTAGAAGGTCCTCTTGACAATGGCTACAAGAAGTGTAATAAATGTGCTGATATCTTCTTCCTGAAACTTCTCCGGGACAAACTGTGTTCAGTTAAAATGGTCTGGCCTGGCATTTTGCATCCAAAGTGACTGAAAGTATCCCTTCTCTGCAGCAAAATAGCAACACTGTTACACATTACAGTATTGCAATATTGCATCAAGATGTGGAAGCACAAACTTGTAAATCTTCTTTGATTGCTGCTTAAGGGCAAGTTGGTATCTGCAAGTATAGTCAATACTAAATCATGACAAAGATGCGAAAATAGTCATTTTTATTTGCTATATGATGGGCTTCCTTGACTCTGTCGTCTTAAAGTTTATTTTGAGATACAGGATGTAGTGTTTAAAATTATGACCTTAAGGAGGAAAGATAGCATTAGTCTAGTTTCATTCATAATAAGAAGATCCAGACAAAATCTTCTGAGCTGTTGCAGGGAGAGAATGGGAGACACATTTCAGAACATGCCAGTCTTCCCCGTGAAAAACCTAAACGGGAACTTATCTGAATCTGCTGTTAGTGTGTGTTGCTTTTTTCTTTTTTTCCCAAGTCCAAGTGTGTACCTTGTTAGGTTAGTGTTTTATTATTTAAATTCTTTTTGCCGTTGCTAACTCTCCTGAGTGGGTTTTCAAGATTAGGATTCTGGAAAGAACAAAACTTCAGTGTGGTCTTCTAAAGTGCTGTAGTTGCAGTTAGTAGCATAATTGCCTGAAGATGAATAATGAACTCCAATGACAGTGTTCCCTGTTACCATCATGAGAGAAGTTAGGGTATGGATTGAGAAATCTATCCTGTTACAGAATGAAGCTTTTCAATTTACGTTCACTTTGTGTAAGAAAATTATAGTTTTGCTCAAATGGGAAGAAGAGCCCTGTCTTTCAGTTTACAACTTCATTAAATTAAGATAAATTGCATGTTTAGAGAAAAAATACTTTTTTTTTTTCTCTTCCTGAATGCTAAGTCTTGGAGTTTAGTATGTTTTAGAGGGTCATCTCTGTGTGTTTGAAAAATCTGTTGTCTGTATAACTAACTTTAGTCTGTTGTAGGACTTGGTGCTTCTGCTTGCTCATCTGATTACACAGCTCAAGGGAATAAGGTTGAGGACAGGCTGTTGGTAACTAGAGCGTTTTCAGGGCTTTAGTTCGGCAGATGGGCTGCTTGGCTGTATTTATACGTCTGCCTACCTGCTGTGGCAGCTGCTGCTGCTGCATGTTGTGTTCTTTTGTTCTGTTCCACCCAAGAAAGGAGCACTAGGAAGTGCAGTGAATGGATTAATTTAAGGTTAAGGCTAATGTTTTGCTTGCTTCCTAACTCGCTGTCGTAATAAAGCTTCTGATAAAGATAATGAATCCTTCATAAAGTGCAATTTATTTTTTAAAGATGTATTTCAGGGGCTGAAACTAGCTAGCATTGTCTAAAAAACACTCAAGTATGTTTTCTTTATATTGCCTGACGTTATTTATTTCAATATCTTCCTCTCTTTCTCCCCCTTCCCCCACTTTTTCTAGGAGCAGTAACCAGACTTTGCCTGACACTGCGTGGTCCAGAAGAATTAAGGAAATATGGAATGACATGAAGGAGATTAGTTGAGGATTAAAGGCTTTGAGGACAAAACACCTCACCGAGGTGAAGCACAGACTAGCATTCTAGTTGTAGCTCCAAGGAGCTGTGTGCTGGAAAGCGATGGCAGATCCAGGAATGATGAGTCTGTTTGGAGAAGATGGGAATATTTTCAGTGAAGGGTTGGAAGGTCTTGGAGAATGTGGATATCCTGAAAACACGGTAAATCCTATGGGGCAGCAAATGCCTATGGATCAAGGATTTCCCTCTTTACAGTCACCTCTTCATCATCCCCCTGCAAATCAAAATCAAGCCAAGTTGACCCATTTTGATCACTATAATCAATACGAACAGCAGAAAATGCACCTGATGGATCAGCCGAACAGGATGATAAGCAGTGCCCCTGGGAACGGTATCGCGTCTCCTCATTCACAGTATCACAACCCTCCAGTTCCTCAGGTTCCTCACAGCAGTGGTGCTGGTGGTCAGATGGGAGTCTATCCCAGCATGCAGAATGAAAGGCACGGGCAACCCTTCGTAGACAGTGGCTCCATGTGGGGACCACGGGCAGTTCAAGTGCCGGACCAGATAAGAGCACCCTACCAGCAGCAACAGCAGCAGCAGCCGCAACCGACGCAGCCGCCACAGGCGCCCTCCGGACCACCTGGGCAGGGCCATCCTCAGCACATGCAGCAGATGGGAAACTACATGGCTCGTGGTGATTTTTCAATGCAGCAGCACGGTCAGCCACAACAGCAGAGGATGAACCAGTTTTCTCAAGGCCAGGAAGGCCTCAATCAGGGAAACCCTTTTATCGCCACCTCAGGACCTGGCCACTTGTCTCACGTGCCCCAGCAGAATCCCAGTATGGCACCTTCTTTGCGACACTCAGTCCAGCAATTTCACCACCATCCCCCCACTGCTCTCCATGGAGAATCAGTAGCCCACAGCCCCAGATTCTCCCCTAATCCTCCTCAGCAGGGTGCTGTTAGGCCGCAAACACTTAATTTTAGTTCTCGGAGCCAGACGGTACCCTCACCTACTATAAACAACTCAGGGCAGTATTCTCGATATCCTTACAGTAACCTTAATCAGGGATTAGTTAATAATACAGGGATGAATCAGAATTTAGGCCTTACAAATAACACTCCAATGAATCAATCTGTACCAAGATACCCAAATGCTGTCGGATTTCCATCAAACAGTGGTCAAGGACTAATGCACCAGCAACCCATCCACCCTAGTGGCTCACTTAACCAAATGAACACGCAATCTATGCACCCTTCACAGCCTCAGGGAACTTATGCCTCTCCACCTCCCATGTCACCGATGAAAGCAATGAGTAATCCAGCAGGTACGCCTCCTCCACAGGTTAGACCTGGTAGTGCTGGAATACCAATGGAAGTTGGCAGTTACTCAAATATACCCCATCCTCAGCCGTCACACCAGCCCCCTGGTGCCATGGGAATTGGACAAAGGAATATGGGCCCCCGAAACATTCAGCAGAATCGTCCGTTTATGGGTATGTCTTCAACACCACGGGAGATGGGTGGGCACATGAGACCAAATGGTTGTCCAGGTGTTGGCCTTGCAGATCCACAAGCAATACAAGAGCGACTAATATCTGGCCAGCAGCTTCCTAGTCAACAGCAATCTTTTCAACAGCAAATGCCAACCTGTCCTCCCATGCAGCCTCATCCAGGGATACATCATCAGTCTTCACCACCCCCACATCCTCATCATCAGCCTTGGGCACAGCTTCACCAGTCACCACAAAACACACCACAAAAAGTGCCTGTCCTTCAGGTAAGCTCCTTCCAATGAGTAGAAAATGTTTTAAATTACTGCAGATATGTTTCAGGATACACAAGATCTATGGTTTCAAAACAGTTGCTCTTGTTTGAGTGCCCTGTTTGTTACTGGTTACGTGGCTTGCTTGGTGCACAGAAGCTGAAGGTAAAATGAGGTTCAGGTAGCTTGCTAATGTCCTGACAGTAATTTTTACAAGGTAACATTATGGATTGACCAAAATGTGATACAGCAACAGGACAAGTTGAATGCCTGGTGTTTTTTTCATGTTGGTTCCTTTGAGGGGAAAATGAAAATCATGTGTGAGAATTGTCATTTATACTATTAATGTTTGTGTTTGCAACTTGGAGAAAGAAGTGTGTTGTAATGTGTTTGTTCTGGCCAAAACAAGGGTTTTCTTTAAATCCTAAGGGAATGTTTTGTGGTTTTAAGTTAAAGCTGAAATTTTCACATGTGAAAAATTTCCAGAATGAACTTCTGCACTAGGTAATACAACTGAGAAGTGATGGGGCACCAGTTTATGGGAGGAGAAGACAGCAGATGTGAATCATAGTCTGAAATCTAATCTTCTGAGGCTTAAATGAAATCTCAGATAGGATAGAAGTTTTATTTTATTGAGTCTCTGATCAGCTGGGTTTCGATGAAAATGTATTGCTTCTATGTAATTTTTCAATTAAAAGCTAAAAACGGTAAAATATCTTGATCCTCTGTAGCTTAGCAGGTTTGACTACATGCTAGGATGTTAAGCTTCAGCTGAAAAAGTGCCTTTTGGGATCTTTGTGTTTGCCATTGCCTGTCTCTGGTTCTGTTGGTCATAATTCAAGAGGTTTTGGTACTCAATGAATGATGGTCAAGATATCAGAGGTTTAATTATTTTTTTTTTTTAATCAGTCAGTAATTAATGCCAAGTAGCTCTGCATGTAACTATTTGGAGATAATTGTTGGAATGCAGTCATAATGATATGATGCTACAATAAGCTTAATAAATCATAAAAACAGCTGTCCGAGCCAGCGTCCCAGGCCTGTGCGGGAAGCAGCTGCTCAGCAGTCCCCTCCGCTGCTGCCTGCCGGCTGCTCCTGTTAGCCGCTCTGCACAGCGTGAGCTCGGGCTGGGCATCAGATGGATGTGCTGCAGAGAGGCAGCTGACAAGGAGTGGTGGATGGAGCAGCTCAGCAGCTGGGAGAGGCTTCCACATTCCCTGTGGAAGAGAGGAGGGGGGAGCACTGGAGGTACCCTAGGGTGGGGAAGCCCTGGGAGGGAGATCAGGGATGAAGATGGGCAAGGGGAAGGACAGAGGGAGGAGGAAGCTCTCCACTTGAAGGTGAAAAGAGTATCTTCAAGACTGTCCTTCTCTCCCCTGCCCCTCTCAAAATTGGTGTGAAATGTTGTGTTGGCCCTTTGTTCCCCCCAACACCTCCACGCACAGGCTGTGTTTGGAGAATCTTAAATTATAGCTCTTGCACGCATGTGGAGTTGTGTGTTCCTCCTTGGGAGAGCAGCTCTTGACAATGCCTTTCTGTTACTGACTGTGTATGAAAGCAGGATGACAAAGGAGAGAACTCAAGACTACACAAAAAAGACCCAAGAGAATAAGCAGGTGCGTGCAAAGGGGGTAATGGCAGCATGGAGAAATTAGTACAGAAAGACGGGGCATCAGAAAAAGAAGTACGAGGTGTGGTTTTTACCCCAAAGATGAGGGCTAACACATCTAGCAGAAAAAACGTGAAAGAAAATTGTAGAAATGGTAATGCAATCCTTCTAAGACAGTAAAGGAACAAAGACCAGTATCACAGGGATCTTTCACAACTAGTGCTGCTGTGGAAAGGGAAGACTTGATTGATTGTGCCCTAAAGCTGTGGTGTTCTTCACCAGCATTAATCCCTTGTTTTCATCCAACCATCCAGTAAATCTTTTTTTGGCAACAAGATGCGGTTGAGGAGAAGGTTTACTTGTAGAACAGAGAGGCTTGTTAAACGTTCTTGGGACGCTCATTTCCCTTTAATCACTGAGGAGGTAAAATGCAGACAGTTCAACCCTTAAATGAGCTGTGCAACCTATTACAAAGCTCTGAACTGCACATGAATAACTTGAACAAAGGTAAGTGCTGAAACTGAGTAATTAGAGGAAAACCACATGATAACTCAAGTTATTTGATTAAAATCAGTAATTCAAACAGTCGTAGCTAGCCAAGTAACTTCCCTGTTAGCGTCCTTCTGTTAAGTTTTTGTTTGGTAAAAGTTATCGTTAACATACCTTCCCATTAAGTAATTAGTTTGAGACCTGTCTGTCATAATGAAACTCTTGACAGGCAGGCATTTCCCTCTTGGAAACTGTTCATATGAAATAAATATTGTTCACGTCAAGGAAAACTCAACCCCTCCCCACCACCCCCTGGGGAAAAATGCAAATGCGCAAACCCCTTGGTCTTAGGACTGAGTACAGAATCTGGAGCTCTCCTGTGTCATGGTTTTCCCTTCACGTCAGTTGGCAGAAAATGTTCGCTGAAGAACAGTTATTTAAATGATTGGTTTGTTTTTATTTGTATAAAATGAATCAACAAAATGAATATAGTCAGGGAAATGGAAATCACTACATACTTTTAAATCAACAGAAGCCATCTTAGTAATTATTTTTCGGTGATTTGAAGCTAGCCTTATCATGGGAAGGCTGTAATACTTGTGGTTAACCAAATTACTGTTTTGTTTTTAGATATGTTGGAAGGAAAGTGAAGTTCTTTTGCTTTTAACTTGAATGAAATTGCCGTGTCAATTCTAGGGCTTATTTCTTTTTTGTGTGCAAAACTGCAGATGATTTTGGCTGGGAAATAGAGCTGGTGATTGACAGCTCAGCTGGTTTAGATTAATAGCTGAAAACTAGCCATGGTTCTTAGGACCTTGTTAGCAGGGAGCTGCTGGCTTCAGTAGAGTTTGATGGTTTCCTAAGAACCACCATAGCGTTGGGACGTTCAGTCAGTGCTTGGCTTTTCAAGCCCTCTTTTGAAACCTTCTTCATCAAAGGCTTTTGGAAGAGCTTGGTGGCCGTGGGGTGGGAGGTGGGTTCTGCTGTGGCCGGGTGATCGGCCAAGGTGCAAAGCGAAGTAGGGCAGGAGTAGCTTGCCCGTTTCCACAGCAGAGGTATCTGTGGTGGGCTTGTGAGCTTGTGCTGTTCAAAAAACTCACAAAAGATCTGGAGAAGAGTGAGAAGTCAGATGGCGAAGTTTGCTGCTGCTGTTGAGATGCTCAGAGCTGAGTGCCAAGCACAGACATTGTGAAGAACCTAACAATGAAAGTACATAATGAGAAATACAACAGGGATGTCCATCGCAGGAGCTGTGTGAGCCAAGGCATGGTGCCTGGGCAGTGGAATCGCAGGCAGAAACCTCTCCTTAGGAGCAGGGCCTTGGTGTTGGATGGCTATCTGAAAATGTGCTGTGACAGTCCAACGAAATGAAACGGCAGGAATTGTTGTGGAAGTAGTAGAGAGCAAAACAAAGGTTGTTATCACGTTGCTACTTGTATGCATGGCATGGCAACGTGGCAAGCGCTGTGCAGCTCTGGGTCCCTTCTCGGGCCTCAGGAAATAGTAGTAGCTCTTGAAAAAGCACAGAGGGGTGATTTAGAGGGGAAGGGAAGGAGAGAGATGGTGAAAACCTCTAAAATTGTGATTCAGGTGCATGAAGAAGGTAAATGTGAAACAGGGATGGTTTGTCACCTGTTTTTGTCTCCTTGAATTCTTTTAGAGTATTCAGCAAATGTATCAGGTGGGGAGCTCAGAACCGCCCATGAAGACGCTGGTCTCTGAGGTGTTGTGCAGAGAAGTGCATCATCATTTGGTAAACACGAAAGCACCACGTTTGGCTCAGCAGATCTGTGCCGGAAATAAGTGTCTGAGAGTTTGGCTTTGGGGTGCATCTGCTGTGTGTGTGTCCAGTTCTTTCACTCTTCTACAGACTTAATCAGAGATGGGGTGTCAGGTTAAACAGGCCTCTGGGGATCTCATGCTGTGCAGTTGCTCTTAAGTATCATTATTTTCAGAGAATTTTATTAGTGATAGAGTGAGTGTAGGAGTTTTCTCTGCCAAGAATAGGCTGTCCTGGGTGTGGTGTTATACAGAACTTCTGATTTACCCACAGCTACTGTGTGGGCTGAAGTTTCAAGTCCTGTTCATTAATCATGTTCCACAAATATGATCTACATTATTTATAGTCAAACATAGGAATACTTAACTGACAAACAGTTAGGGTGTAGCCTCCGTGCTCAACTAAATGGTGGAGCTCTGTGGTGGGCACAGACAGCGTTGAAGGATGCTGGGCTGCCGTGTCTCTTGTGGAGAGGGCATCCATTCTGTGTGTGTGTGTTACCGGTGTGATGCCCTGTTTACTCCGCTGGCCTTGCTGTCTGCGGGCATGTGACTCTGCTTTAAATCACAGCTCATAGCTGTGTTTGGTGTGAACACATTCTTCTGAAATTTCCTGTTCTCCCTTGCAGGGGAAGAGGCAGGGAAAGTCCTGCTGAGTCAGCCGCTGGGTCACCCCTGTCACAGGCCCTTCCTGCATTGTTACACCCTGCGGAGGTGCCTCCGTTTAATTTATAGTTAGATATACCTGGATGGAGAGGGATATTAAAACTATCCGCTGAAGTGGATTGACGCAATACTCTAACCCAGCAGGGAGCTCATGTTAAGTCAGTTACTGCTGGCACACCAAAATGAAGTTGACTTTCTTCTGGGTATTTAATTGTTTTAATGCCTAAGAGTAGTAAGAAGAGACTGACTTCTTACTTATCTCCTTACTGTCTTCACATAACCAATTATTTTTTAATGTGTGTTCTATAATTTTATTTGTCAAGAAATTATCATTTCAGATGATTAGGATTTTCCCCATAAATTAATATTCATAAGCAATGTCCCACAGCTCCAGAGAGAACCGCTAGCTTTTTTCATCCCTTGAGCGTTCAGCTTTTTGACTATTTTCCTGGCAATAAGTAGAATGACTCTATTTTTTTTTTTAATAACTTATAAACGCTATTGGGTACTTTTTGTTTTGATATAGAGGCTATTTCACATGCCTGCTAGCTAGTTTTTGGGGTACTGTATATGCTGCACATTCAGCAAAATCTCATGGCTTCCCCTGGAAATTCTAGTTTCCCTTTTCAAATGTTTCTAGAGCAGCAAACTAGTGTATGTCGGCAGGATTGCTGAAAGTGCTAGACTAAATAAATGGCAATAAAAACACCACTAATACTGAGCCTTGTATATTATTTTTATATACAGATATGCATGCATGTGTGGATTTATGTAAAATACAGGTAAAAAACTCAGGCCATATCAGAAGTTGTAGACGATGATGAAAGAAAAGCTGAGAAGAAAATCCATAGTATTTGTCTAGAAGTAAAACCTTCTTAAATATTTCTTAAAAGTTTACGGGCTTCTGCTGTATTTTGTTGAGGCTCTGAAGAACTCCTGTATTGCAGCAATGGGCACAAAGTAATGAACTATAATTTTCCAAATCAAAGAGAAGTAGACTGTTAAAGCTACCTTTGGTTAAAAGTATTGAAATGATTTCACCACTGTGGGGTAATATAGTCTGTTCCGCTGATAACCTCATCCGTCCGTGAGCTGGTTCACATGCAGGTCTCTCCATGGATGTAACAGTTAATAAGAAATACTTCGTCCAACAAAAGTTCGTGTTCTAAAACTCCTCGGATATATTCCAGTCTAGCAGTTAATATGAACATATGTGAAGGCTTATTTCTTCCTCACTTTGAGAAGGCTGTAGGTACTGCTGTAAACACGGGTTTGCAGTCACTCGGCAGTGAATGGCCTTTGGGCCAAAGACTTGCCGGTTTGAGGTGGGGTTGCTGTGGAGTGTTTGGTCTTTTTTACTGTTGAGGTACAAGCAACTTCAAGAATACTTCTTCCCTCAGGTGCCATGATTTGACTGTGATGAAAATCACTTGTGCCATTAAATTACCTGCTCTGGAGTTTTGGGTAAAGCCAGTTTGTAGCATTAGCATAAACACATAAGTCTGCATCAGCCTGCTGATTTTGTAGGCTTAAGAGTTACCAGACTTGTTCTTCAGCGTGAATGTGTTGAAAGTTTCTATATGTTGGTTACCTGACTGTGTTCTTGAAATCGTTAGCATTGTCTGAGGGATCACCTAACTAGAAATACTTTTAAATTTGTGCTGCTGTTGGGTACTTTGGTACAGTATTCTATCTGCTGATGGTCCCTGCCAGGGAAACTGTGCAATCATCTTGTTTTCCCATGTCTGAACACATTCTCCTATCTTGTATTTGTTTGAACAAATATGTCTGTTGTTTCAGAGAAGCTTTTTATTATGACTGAATGCTGATAGTCTAATACAAATGCTCATGTCTGTATCATCAGCAGCCTAGATAACTTACAAGGGTGGAAAATTGGAGCAAATGAAAGGAGAAATGCTTTATATATTTTTACACTTATTTTTTATTTCTTTAAACACAGTGGCAGTCTTAAGAACAAGTTACAGGCGAAGTAATAATTTCCTGCCTTTTTATTACAGATCCTCTTCTTTGTCTTCCATCCTGCTCTTTCATGTGGAATTTGAGGCATCCATTTGTTTTAAACTAATCTGCCTTTGCTTGTATCTTGAATGCAAGTGTCACAAACTTGCATAAGTGTTGTCTCTTTTTTTTTCTTCGAGGAAGGTAAATGTCTCGGTTCCCACTACGATGGCATACCATCACTTTGAAGTTTGATTTTTAACTTTCATCTGTTGGGGTTGTTTTCTCCTTCAGTTCAGTGAGCCAGTGCTTTTCACTGTGGAATTTTCAGATTTGAGTTATAATGAAAGAACTGATGACCAAACAGAATGAAACCAAGGTACTGGGATGGTGTTCTCAGAAAGGGATGGTCTCACCTGAACCGTGTGTCAGAGTGGATGGAGTACCCCTGCTGTTCCTTCCTTATTGGCTTTGAGGGCTTTCCTTTCTAGGTATCAATGTTCTTTTAAGTTTACGGAGATATACGTATGTATTGTACAGGTGGTAACGTGGTCTGGATTTTGGGAACAAATCACTTGTTTTTTTTCTTAGAGATGTCATCTATAAATATTTGGTACCTTCTTTTGTCAACAGAGTTGTAAAGTTTGGTAGCTAAGGAGTGAAATTAACACCCTTGAATTTTTTCACAGTGATTAAAGCATCTGTTTGTACAGATTTTTCTTTTGAAATCTTTCCAAATTTGCAGGTATGGTTTAAAGACTGTGAAGCTGCTTCTTGGGAGCTGGTAAGAGCAGAGTAGGAAGGGTGGGCAGGGAGGGGGCAGCGAAAGGCTGAGCTGAGCTGATGGAGCAGTGCTGAGCAGCAGGAGCAGAGGAAAGGGCCGGTGTCTCTGTTGAGATGGGGACAGAGAAGTTCAGGGAGTCACCCCACCTCTCTTGCACCAGGCGCTGGAGTCCCCTGCCTCTTGAGTCCTGCTCTGCACGCTGCTTCAGCATGCACCTTTGTGTCACCGTGCTGCGGGCAGGCGGTCCCCTGAGAGCTCCCCAGCATAGCTGTGTGAGTTTAACAACTCCCAGTATCTAATCTGCTTAAAAAAAAAAAAAATAACCCATGCAAATAAAGGTGGCTGAGGTCTGGGATGCAGAACCTTAGCTCTTTCCTTGCATCAGCATGCCTGATCGTTTGGTGAGCTGGCTTATCTGGCCAGCTTGCTTCTGGCCAGGTCACATTCCCGGCATCTTTTCGCTTTGTGACCACAAGATCACCCAAGCTGGTGGTGTGGGAGTGGGAATGCTTGGTGTGTGAAAATGGGGACTGCCTTTTCCTCTGACAGTGAGTTTTCAGGCCTTTTATTACCCTTCCACAGCTCAAGTTTCTGTAGCACTTGCCCTCAGTAACCAGCCCTTGAGTCCTTCCTCAAATTTTGATAAATGAAAACTTCATTAGAAGTCAAAGCTTTGTTTTGCTTTATTGAATTAACGACAAGCAGGCCACGTTTCAACTTCTCCCAAACTTTTTTTAACTCTCACCTTTTGTTCCTTTTTTTCACACAAATATAAATGGCTGATTTGATTTCAGAGGTGTGCTTTCTTTTTTAGAAAAGGGGAGGACTCTTTCACTTCCAACTGAAGTATTTGCAGGTATTTAGGTATTGAAGAGATGAAAGAACATCCCCTCTCTAGCAAAGAGAGCTTGACATAATTCCATTAGAGGTGTGCCATGTCCATTGAAATGAGGGAAGATGCTCCCAATATCTGTCAATGAATTAGTGAATCCAACTGAATGGGATTTTCTTCTTCTAAATAGAGAATTGTTTAAAAGCATGAGAAGTTAGAACTAAAGCTCAGATTTACTTTCTTAGTCATCTTTTTGAGGAAACAGAACTGAGAGGATGGCTGATCTCAGTGTGGGTTTGATTTATAAACTCCAGAATCTGCATTCTTTCTGGTTTACTGGCCTTGATCTGTTACCTGTTTAGTTAGAATCTTCTCAGTTACTGGGCAAGGTTGGTAATGGTGTTGTCCCTGTTTATGAAGAGGAACATATTCATGATTGGCATAATGACTGTTATGTATTCAAAACCCAAATTCATAAAACTCCTGATTCCAGTTGTTGCTCGGGTATCTGTTACTCTAACACACGTCATCTCCCTGCTCTCCTCCTCGCTTCTTTCCGTAGTGCTCTTGTTTGAGAGTGCAGCTCGAGAAGACAGAGATGACCTGTCTGACAGCTCAAAGCAGGAAATCCCACTCCTTGTGCAGGAATTTGGTAATTGTACAGGTTAACCTGAGAGTAGTGCGGTTACACAAGGTGTGGAAGAAAACGAGTGGATCTCTGTGATCTTCCATTGTTGGGTTGGGAGGAGTTTTTGTTCCTTTGCTTGGTTTGTTCCTGAATCAGTACCCAGGCTCTGGATGTAACTCGTTCCCGTACTCTTCCTCGGTGGTTTTATTGTGTTAGCCAAGCTGAGGAGACAGCAGCTGATGTATTACACTGAGCAAGCACAGAAAGTAAGGACTTCTAGGGGTGGGTTCGTGTTGCATGGGTTGCTGCTGTAGAAATTCAATGTCAAAAAATCTTAAATTCCGGAGCTTGGCAGGTTGCTAGGGAATATTATGAACCTTTTCATCTTGGAAAACTGCAAGTATTTGTCTTCAAGAGTGCAACACTTATTCTTCAGTATACAGCACCAAATATATCTTTGATATATTGATACAACGTGTTGTAAGGAGTGCCAAACACTTACTTAGGTTTCATCTTTCACTTTTTGTTAAATATAAACTCTTGTTGTTTTCATCAGAGAGGAAATTTCATATGTAGTACAAGAGTTTCTGAAAGGAATGTATACCCACCTAAAACAAGCGTCTTTCTTAAAACAGGCTGAAAATTTTAATCTGTTAAATCAGGAAAGCATAAGTCAATTTTAATTGTGCTAATTAAATTGTGTTTTATTATGTCTCTGGAACTCCCACAACCAAGAGAACATAACGACCACAGTAACTGAAAAGTTAATACTTCTGTAGATTTTTTTTTTCTTTAGTGTTCCTGTAAGAAAAGAGAGGACTCATAACAAGCTTCATAACAAACTTGCCAGTATCTAGCAGTCAATACGAACTCTGTTTTCTCCACTCTCGTTTCACATCTCCTTTCTCTCCAGATGGCCCTCCATCCACTTGCATTCTGGTACCTCCTATCTTTTTTGGCCCTGCAAGACTCTGATAACTGTGATAATGCTGTAATTTTCCTTATGTGTGAGTGCTAAATGATATGAAGTACTTTATTTTTGGAAGAAATCTTTCTGTACCAGCCCATTGTTGCTAAATATAGTGGGAGGCTTATAATATACAGTGTGTGTTTGAGTTTAAAGTGACACCTTACCATAGAAAGCTGACATCACAGTTTACTTGTATGGCTGCGTATGAAACACATAATCGTTCAAACTAGTCCAGAGCTTCGGGCTTTAGAGTTGTTATTCGTATCTCACTCGGTTTGTTAATGGGACGTTGCAAATGTTTGCAGGGCAGGCATCGCCAGTTGTGGGCATTGGGATAAACGCCTGCAGTACTGGAAGGCTGCTTGGTTCGAAGTCTTTCTCTCTGCTAGCCTCCCTTGAAATACTTCAGGAAGACTTGTTGAAAACCAGATAATTCTGTAACTAAGGCATTAGACTGGGATTCAGGGAACTTTTGCTGTCTAACGCTGGTTGCTTGTTTTGTGTCTGTATTGCCAGTGTTGCTGTCGGGTGTGCTTGAGACAGTTATAATATGACACTATAAAACAAAATCTAGAGCTGATATTGCTGATGGCACGTCTGATTTAAGACCTGTGTATAGCGATTCTTACATTTTAGAACAGGCTGTGTAAAGAATGGCTGGAGCTAGGATACTAAAGATAAGGTGTTTAATGTTTCATGGAACAACGTTAATCAAACTGGTTGGAGAACCCAAGTGTGTTTTAGACAGGATAATTAAGAGTTATCTCAATTGGTACTGCTAAATGAGGTGTTTGTTCACAGAAAAAGAATTGTGGGGGGCTTGGTTGGGGTTTTTTGGTTGTTTTGGGATTTTTTTTCCCTCCCTTCCAATTCTAATGACACTTCCTGATTTAATTGTTAGTTCAGTTACTAGAGGAGCTGGAAGAAGGCTTACCTGTGACAGAAATACATATTGGGTAACATATTCAAAGGGCTTTTTCATTTATTGCTGTGAGTAAAAAACTCGAGCTTGAGAAGTATCTTGGGCTCTTTGACATAAATGGATCTTGGGCAGCATATATAACATCCAAGGACTTTAACAAGTGTGTGATTTCAAGCCCACTTTGTCATGCTGGAGTTAATAAAATACTGCAATGGGAAGGCCATTTGGAGAACTGCTGTCTTCCCAACCCAGGAGAAAAATAGAGTTGATGACTGATCTTTTGGTTTTGCATCTCATGTGTATCCATGAAGATTTCTTTTGAGTCAGTGGTTTCAGCCTGTGCTCTGTCTATCTCTGGTCCCCTGCAAACCACTTTTAAGTGAGAAAGGTGATGAAGGAGAACAGGTTTATACGCTTAACAGCAGCATGCGTATGGGAAGTTTTTAAAGAGAATTACATTTCCACTACTAGAGGCTTACAGATTAAAAATTTAAAAGTAGAAAAAAAATTGATAGAACTGAGTTCTGTGTTGTAACTTAAATCTCCCTTCAGACAGGATCTGCTCAGGCTGGTGCCTGCAATGACAGCAGTTACACCTCAGTGTAAAATGAAGTGTAGGAACCCCCTGTCCCAGCAAAATGTACTCGCACCAGAACTGTTTAATACCTTTAGCAATGACATAGTGGGATTGACCGCACCCTCAGCACATTTGCAGATGACACCCAGCTGAGTGGTGAGCTGACACGCTGGAGGGATGGGATACCTGGACAAGCTGGAGAAGTAGGTCCATATGAACCTCATGAGGTTCAACAGGGCCAAGTGCAAGGTCCTGCACCTGGATTGGGGCAACCTCCGGTATCAATAGAGGCTTGGCTTGGGGATGCTAATGGATGAAAAGCTGGACATGACTGGGCAATGTGTGCTCACAGCCCAGAAAGCCAACAGTATCCTGGGCTGTGTCAAAAGCAGTGTGACCAGCAGGTCGAGGGAGGTGATTTCCTCTACTCCATGCTCATGAGACCCCACCTGGAGTACTTCATCCAGCTCTGGAGTCCTCAGCACAGGAAGGACAGGGACCTGTTGGAGCGGGTCCAGAGGAGGGCCACAAAAATCATTAGAGGGATGGAACGCCTCTTGTATGAGGACAGGCTGAGAGTTGGGGTTGTTCAGCCTGGAGAAGGAAAGGCTCTGGGGAGACCTTAGAGCAGCCTTCCAGTGCTGAAAGGGGGCTTAAAAGAACGATGGGGACACACTTTTTAGTAGGGTCTGTAGTGGTAGGACAAGGGCTAATGGCTGTAAACTGAAAGAGGGTAGATTCAGACTACATATTAAAGAAATTTTTAATGCTGAGGGTGGTGAAACACTGAAACATGTTGCCCAGAGAAGTGGTAGATGCCTCATCCCTGGAAACATTCAAGGTCAGGCTGGATGGGGCTTTAAACAACCTGATCTAGTGGAAGGTGTCCCTGCTCATTGCAGGGGGGTTGGACTAGGTGACCTTTAAAGGTCCCTTCTGACCCAAACCGTTCTTTGATCTCTTCAGGGAGGAGTTTCAACGGTGAGTTCTTTGTTGACTGATCAAGACTGTGTGTCCTCACCTCAGCTGGAGGTGAGGGTTTGTATGCGCAGTGCCACCTTTTTGGGAAGGGACGTGGAAAGACTGAAGAGAAGGTGTACTAAAATTGTTATATTTTTCCTTTGGATTTGATGGGAACTGGGCAATAACTGAGCCTTTCTGTGGAGCTGCAAATCGTGTAGTGGAAAGTGACAGCATGAAATCCCAGTTACCTGAGTTGTTTGACAGGTTAGTATTAGTAAGCCAGCTAGAAAAAGATGGTTTAGCCTGTGATATGTACCCTCCATGTCTGTCAACTCCTTCCATCAGAGAACCTTTGAGTGATGTGAGTCACTGGGAATATGCTGGCAGGGCAGGCAAGCCCTGTTTCCATTTCACACGGTGGAAACGTGCAGCCAGGTACTGTGCCTGGGGTTACGCAGGCAGCCACAGACCTCCTTACTCTCCCACCCCAGCGCCCTGGGCAGGCTCCTGCTCCGGCTCCGGCTCCTGCTGGGCTGCCTGCTGCTCTGAGGGGCGGGAGCCCTCCCTTGAGAAGAGCCAACGCTGCTTGTTCTGGAACACCTGCACGCTTCCTTGGGTGCTGGGTTGACTACTTCTGTATGTGTGTTTGTACATCCTCAAAAAGACAAAGCTTTTGGGTGTAGTCTTCTGTTCTACTTTGTCTCTTGGTGAATCCAAGATGATCACTGCAGCTTCAGAAAGTAACTTTCTGCATTGAAGGGACTTCTGCTAACTGTGTTGAATTGGATCATTGAAAATTCTCATGCAGCACTGTGAGGACTAGTAGCATAAGAGGAATATTAGCTGTGCACAGGAAAATACCTACTCTACTTCAATACTAGAAAACCACTGATTTATTTGTTTGCAAGTCACAAATGCAAAGTTATTGAAATCTTGATCAGTGTATTTTCCTTTTAACTCGGGAACATGTTCCCTGAGTTGTTGATACTGAAGGAGTAGCTGCTTGTATTCATCAGTAAAACAAAGAAAATGTTGTGGGGAAATATATATCCCCCAGGAAAACCTAGGCTGCAAGTAGCTGAAGGATGATCTCCAGGTTGTGTTGCTCTTTCAGGGATTTAACTGCTTCAGTCTGATATGCTTACTGGTACATGTAAAAGATAATGCTTGCTCCTTTTGTCTCTTCTGCGTGTCTCTACACCAACTTGTACAAACTTACCCCAAAACAAAGCACTCCCGTAAGCCACCGAATTGCCTCAGTGGCTGGGGATGGGGAGGGGGTTACATGGCAAATTCACTGGGATGGAGAGCTGTCCAAGCAGGACAGGAGCTTCTGGTCTGGGAGCTCCGGGGTCATTTCTATGGGAAACAGTTTCTGAAGGAAGAATTTGTTCTACCTTCATTTATCCTCATTGATTCAGATCTCTTGTGTTAGGGATGTTATGTGTAGGAAGCTCTTGAGGAAGAACAAGTTTCCCAACACAACATCAGAAAGAAGTTAAATTCTCTTGGCAGCCTTTTTCGTGGCGATATTAAAGTCCTGCTGTAAGTTAAGGCGCATGTGCAGCAACGGACACCAGCATCTCCTGCACTAACCCCCTTCTTACAAGGATAACACTAATATTTAAATAAGGTACCTGTGTAAAATGAACAACCGATCACCAGTAATTTTAGTAGAGTACCTAAAAATAAAGAGACTCTGCATTGTTTTGGGAAAATTCTCCAAACCAGGGAATAGAAAAGCTATTGCAAAAGGACACTGGGACTGTGATATCTTTATTGAAAAAGCAACCCTTTCTGTTTAAACAGCACCCTTGCGTTTTGTATGACAGTCATGACATGAATTAAGACAATTTCTAGTCAAAGAAAGATGTTATAAATCAAAACACTTGAAATCACAGAGGTTTTCCTTGGGGTATCTTGAGTAGTCACGTTTATAGCTCTGACGATTTGAGGATGTGAGTGAAGTAAGGCTTACAAAAGAGGTAATACTTAAGGATTTGTCTTACAATATTGGCCAGTCTAATTATAAAAGCCTTTTGGGTAACCAACTTCTTTTTTCAGGTTTGAAGGTAAAACTGCTGTGAGCAGAATCTTGTTTTACTAGGCCTATTAGTCTGCTTAGTAGAGGTTTCCTTCCCCTGGAAAATTAAACATAAATGGTTGTTCTACGTATATTTACCTCACTTCTGAACTAATATGTTCAGTGTTTGTCATACTCCAAATTACATTTGTTAAAATACATTTATTTTTTAATCTAAACAGGATTTTGGTGTTGATTTTTACAGTCACAAATCATTAGGAAAAAAGTACTTGTGAAGATTGCCTGGGCTATTCAGCTGAGCCTCCAGCTGGCACTTGTACCATCCTATGAACTGCTTTTCCTAACCTTCTCAAACTTCAATGTAAAGAGCACTTGGCTTTGGCTCCCAGTACTCCTCTTTGAAATCCTGAACCCAAATCAGATTACTCTGAATGTTGGAACAGACATCTGACTTTCTGTCCTAAATTTATTAGTCCCTGGTTTTATACCCGATTTGCTCGTGTGCCAGTTTTGCCCATCTTAATTCTTTTGATTCCCTGTATTAGGATCTGTCGATGTTTTCGTGAATAGCAATCTCTCTGAAGTAAGTTAAACTCAAGAGAATCCATACCTGTGTCTGAGATGTAATGGTTGTTGATGCGGATGATCAGAATTGTGCACAACATTGTACTATGGCACAAATACTTCCCTGGGTTTACTGGGAGCCACCTTGAGAGGTACTTCAATGTTTTAATGTTCTTTCCATCACTGTACTTCGCACCAGTTGTTAACAGATATCCTGTGGTTAAGTTCAGACTACTTCAGTCTTCAGCTACACAGTCGTACTTTTTCATGCAAACAAAAATGAATGCTTTTCAAAAATGGGGGTAATAACATAGCCCAAAAATTACAAGTACTGAAATATTTCACGTTTGGGAATGCGTATGAAATGCTGGTTACATTTGTGAGGGCTTTACACTGATTTCTTTCAGAGCATTTTGAAGTTAGGAAGTGTCCACGAATTTCTCAGCATCTAGTTTAAAACAAGGATTCTGAGTAAGCGCAAGCTGCTCCACTGCTGCTAGAGCTGCAGCTGCATAATGCTTAAAGGACACCTTCCTTTGCAGTAACATTTAAAAATACTAATTCCTCTTACTCATCCGCAATCCTCTTCCCACAGCTTGAGCTCAGGGCTATAGTGGAACCCATTACAGGCAAGAGGTCTATGACTCAGCTATTGAGCCGTGCAAACTCTTGGCTTCTTTAATTGGCACCATTAAATCTTTAGTCGTTTTTCTCACATAAAATAGGTATCGTTGGTGTAAAACACATCGCTGCTGAAGATATATTGTACCTTTTGCCCTCTGATTTCCATGAGCTGATCAGCTATAGGTGTTTGAAGGCTGGTTAATCAGAGAGACACTGTTCTAGAATTACCGCTTTCCCTTAACTAGTGAGGAGTGTAGCCAAAAGTAGAAAATACAGACAGCCATCTCATGAGCTGGTAAGTTTTCTGGTTATTTTCCTTTTCTATTTAGAGACAGAAAACAAAACCTGCCTTTCCATCATGTTTTGTTTTATCTTCATAGAACTTAGATAGCCGAAGGATTGGGTGTCTTTTATGTGACAGGATGGAAAGTGTGAACTCTTGAGTACGTAACCAGGGAAGAACCTGCACGATGTAGTTGAGTATTTTTTTTCTGTTGCAGGGTTTTGTTGTTGGCTCGTTTGTTTGTTTGTGGTTTTTTTTTTTTTTTTTTAATATATTGCAAAGTGAACATGGAAACAGCTGTAGTTTGGGAAGGGGGTCAGATACCAGTAGAGGAAATTTCACGAACACCGTGGAAGTTCAATGTTTGAATATCTATGTGTGTATTTGTAAATACGGATGTATGTAAGGAAAAGAAGTAGTTTTTAACTCTTGTTGTCTCCCCACGTACTTAATATGTGACACCTTGGAGTATTTGATACTGCTGTAAGCATCAGTGCCTCTGAAAGAGGGGTGTGATAAGGACATCCAGAAAACTCTAATTGTTACCCTCTGCAGTGTCTCCCTTGTTTGTATGTCCAGTTGCAAGAAGCCTTGGGCTGTTAAGTTTATATGTACTTTGTCTGTTGAAAGTAAGTATCCAGAAACAACAAAGTAAGTTACAGAAAATGTTGAACTACATAATTTAACACGTGTATTTTTGAAGTGATTGTGTTTACAGAACGATAGCAATCAGCAAAGCTGGAAGTTAAGAAAGCTCTGAAGTAGGGCTGTCGCTACCCGTTCCTTGTGCCTGTGAAGTAGGATGTGATCTGTGTGCGCAACTGTTTCCTCTGTTCCCTTTCTTCTACTTGCAGAAGATCTTCTGTGATATAAGTAGCTGTTTAATTCATTTGTTTTTATATTATTTGAGGTATGGTCTGATAATCTATTTACTGTATATTATCCAGTGAGCCCAATCTTGAGTATCACTGAATCTCGTGAAACAGACTGACTCTTCCTGCAAACACTCTCTCTCTGCGTATCTTGGTAGAGAATTAATAGCTAAATGAGGTTTTTTAATGGTAATTTTTATAACAACACAAAAAAACCCTCAAGAACCACTAATTCATTCATCTTCTACACTCTCCTACAATGCGTATCCTTCATTTTATGGTGAGGAAACCAGGACAGAGGGACAGGGAGTTGCCTGAGGGCAGAGTGATAGAGAAGGGATTTAGGGCTTCTCAGTGTGTGTGTTATTCTGGGCTGGATTGCCCCAGTGCCGAAGCCAGTAGTTACCCAAGTAGGTACCCTCTTGCAGTCATGGTTGGGCACTTCTCAGGAAGAGGGTCCATGGCAAGTCCTTTGCTGGAGATCTGTTAGAAAGCAATGAGTATGTAATTTAAAATAAAAAAAACCACCCTAACCAAAAGAAACCCACCCAAGCAACCAAACCAAAAACTCCTTCTGGAAAAAAAACAGAAAAGTATCACAATGAGTTGAGGCTGGTGGAAGAAAGGGCGATGAATTATCTTGCCTGACGTTTGCTGCTTTCAACACAGACAGTCTCTTTGCAGTCTTCCCTTGATTGTACTTAAGGTTTCAAGGTAACAGGAGTTTTCTCTTCAGGATAATATCTTTGTCATTCAGATCTCATTTAATCCAGGAGTCTCATCCATCCTGTATGCTGAATGAGGCAGCAATTCTGGAGGTGACTAGAGAGAAGTGAGCCTGTATGTTAGGGATATTCATGTAAAAAGGAAGCAAAAGGAAGTAGAATAATATTATTTTCCCAAGACAGCAGTGCAGGTTTACTGTTCCACTTGCAGAGTGACCCATTTGTTCAGTGTCTGGAGAAAGCTTTTGAATTTCTGCTGGACAAGAACAGTTTGACATTGAGAAAAAATGGATTAGAAAAGTGACTCCAACTTATTAGGGACAGCTAATATAAATAAAAGTGGTCGTGGGGTTTTGGAGCTTCTTTTTCTCTTCAGATGTGGAACTTCCTTGTAGCTAAAGAAATGGCATTCAGAACATCAAAACAAAATGTTAACTTGTAGATCATTTTAAATTATCAGTCTCCTAGTACTAAACATGCTCACCTGAACTGTGAGATGGAAACCGCAACGGGTAAAACACTTTGAGATTCTGAGTAGACATAAACAGGAGAGACGGGATGGCTGAGCTACTGTGGAGTCATCGTCTCATGATATTGGAAAACACCAGGTATGGCTTTCTGGGGGGAAGTTCTGGAATGAGACCCTCTTCACCAGAGTAGATCAGCAAATTTTAATATTAAAAGTCATAAAAACATTAAATTGTTTTAGACTAGGTTTAATTTTCTTTGCTGTGGTGGTGCCTTCTGTATTTTACAGTGTTAGAAGTCCATGGGATTGGAGAATTCTGTGTGTTTTTCAAAATTTGTAGCAGAAAAGTCCTGAGTAGAAGTTGTAGCTAAAAAAAAAAGGCACTAGCTCAAGCAACAAATGAAAAAGATTTAATCTTTCAGTTATGGATACAGTGCAACTTCACCTTGCAGGGGAGGAGATGGTGAGGTAAGAGACAGTATTGTCTTGTCTAATGGGGTCTGTTGCAAGTCATCCAAATAAAATATTGATGAACTAAAAGTCTGTCAGCTCCAAACAGACACCAAAGTGTAGTATCTGTGCTGGCAGTGTTTCCTCTACAGCTTTAAGCTTGTTTTTCTTAAGCTGGTATGCTCCATCTGAGAGAGATCCTGGTGAAACTGAAAAAAAATCTTGCTGCAAGCTGTGGAAGAATTCAGAATGTTTTATTGTTTAATAAATATACTTAAGGATCATATTGTGGGACTTCAGTGAGGCCTCCTTTCTAGGTACAGGAGTAAACACTCAGGGCTTGGAATCTGTTGTTGCATCTGTTGAAATCTTAAACATCTGAGGCCGTTACCCTTTTCTTGAGCTATTAGAATGGGATATATATTTGTACCTATGGGGAAAACTTGCTCTTTTCTCATGAGGGCTTACAGATAGGAGGAGTGATAAAGTTCTTAGTAAAGGCTCTCTATGAATTGCATCCTCTTTTCACCAGCACCATAATCTGGTGAGTGTTTGTCATTAATTTGTTGATTGGTGCATTTTTGATATGTGTGGGCTTCTGCAACATACATGTTTAGCAAGTCTTGAATCTGAGGGGGGAACCGATGCAATGAAAATGCCGAGCTTCTGTTTTCCTGGATATGTAAGGAAGGGGTTAGGAAAGTGATAGAGAAGTTATCTCACTTAGAAATCTTAATGGTTTACTGGCACAAACACTGTATGCTAGTAGATTGTAATTGTCTAAAAATACATTTGAACCCATTTTGCTGAGTGTTGCTGTACCTTCCTCTTAGGAATGCATGAAGTCAAGCCCTTCAGTTGCTGCCCTCGGTCATTTCCACGGGAGAGGGCTGGTGGCAGCTGAGGCCCCCAGCTTGGCTGAGCCCAGAGGTGGGCTGGATCTGTTGGAGACCCTTGCATTAGAGTGCCCTCAGAAGAGGGGCAAGAGGCTGCCCCGGGGCAGGTGTGCATGGTTTATCGCAGGAAGGCCAAAAGACCTGGCTATGCCTTGTGTCCCTCTAAGGCTTCCTGAGGCTGGCAGTGAGAGACTGGAAGATATCCAAGCCCAGAAGAGAGGACGTGATGGTGCATTTACACAAGCGTGGCACGTAGTCGTGGACATCAGCTATGTAAAGCTGAGTTTGAGGACTTCCTGGCACAGACACAATGTTAAAAAAAACCAACCAAACAAACAAACCAAAAAACCTCAGGCAGTGGTGCCAAGTAAACAGAAAATAGATTGGGGCGGTACGTACCTGTATCCACTTACCATGCTGCTCCCATCTGCTCTTATCTCTGCTCCCTTACAGTCTTTACTGCAGTTTGGCCCTTTTGGTTCATTGTTAAAGCTGTAAAGCATTTCATACTACCCTTACAACCAACCGACTAGGGCTTGCAGGATGCCTCTCAAACAGGTGGTACTTCTGAAGCTTGATTTACTTGATCCTTAGGCACTGCAGAGCAGGCAGGAGAAATCAGAATTTCCTGGCCTGATAGTCTTCAGCTTCATCTAGCTGAAAAAAACCCATGCCGCTTTTCTCTCTATTGTTCTCCCTTCCTTAGATTAAAGTGCGCTTTGTTTGATGTGAAGAGTGAGAAAATGAAGTGTTCTTTATCTGAATTCAGATAAAACAGATTTTATTGGAGGTTTTGCAAATGAAAAAAGAGGTATCACTTCTCAATTTACATCTATACCCTCTGTTTTTATGTTTTTAATAGTATATATCTGTTGTGTAAACATAAAAGACACGTCTTACTACCTTTCACCTTATATTTTTACTTATATAGCCTGTTAAATAAGTTTTCCTGTTAACTCTTTTGGAGGCTAGAAGGGGTGGGGGAAAATGTACCAGAATAGAAACACTTTTGCTGTTGTGGCATGTAATGCTTTTGCTGGTACTGCTGCTTGCAGCAGTGAAAGCACAGACGAACTTTTTCAGTTGCCTGTGGTTAGAAAAAGCAGTGTTTGCACCACGTATGCTGGTCTTTGATTTTTCTCCTTAGTCATGAACCTGATGCCGTTTGCTCTGTGTCACTGTGATTTAGATTTTAGAACAGCAGAGAAACTTACTGCTAGAATTAGATGTGAGCTAATTAAGGCCCTTCTTAAAATGGTCCTTTGAGTGACTTTAAGTCTTGTGTAGAAAAAAAATACAAAGTCGGGGACATTTATCACTGTAATTCCTATGGGCAGTAAGTGCTTAATACACCAGGGCAGGCAGGACTGTTGCGTTGGGTTTCTTTTTCTGGTCAGGGGACAGGGTGTTCAGTGGAACTCCCAACTGGTGCCACAGCGTCACAGCCCGTGGTGATGGCCCTACAGCGGGATGTAGGATCAGGTAGGATCCTTCAGAGAGGATGGGTCTCTACGTGTCTGGTGTTCAGTGACTGAGCGGAGGGGATTCTGCTGGTGGAGGGAGCAGGCCGTGTGTGCCAGGCAGTACGCTTCCCCTCTTCCCTCAGGAGCTGGGATTTCAAAGCGTGGCTGTGAAACGTGCCCATGAGAGGGAGGATGTTCACATTTTGATACTTGGGAGGAACTACTTTGCTTTCCCAGTGGAGCTGAAGTGCTGTGAGGAACATGGAGGCAAGCCCAAGAGCAACAGCTCAGCCTCTGGGTATGCTAAAATGCTGTGTTCATCTTCAGAAGGCTTCTGTAGTTACTAACAGCAGTGTCAGTAGTACTGTTTCGGTTGAATATGTGAAGGTGTTTCTTATGCTCTTCCCCCTTTCCTGGAGAAGCCGAAGTGTTGTACTAGGTCCTCTGGAAACCATTTAATTGTGACATGTTCTTACTTGATTGCATGACTTCCCTGTCTTGCCCGGAGATGGGCAGCAGCCACCTTGTTTTAGAGGGGTTGGGAGAGACTGGTGGTGAGCTTCCTGGATATTCTCTGATCCAGGGAATTCTCTAGTTAGCACTAAGTATCTCGATAGCTGTGCTTGGGTGTAACTTCAGAGGTGTAACTTCACAAAGAAAATGCCCACATTTTTTCATACAGGTCCTGTTTGGCAGAAGTAAGGTGCTAAGAACAAGATGCTTACTTTACAGTAGGACTCTCGCTGGTCTTTAGTTAGTGTCCTTCGTTTGTTGGTATCTGTTTTACTCCTCAGAGTACATGACCAGAAAAAATTAATTATAATACTGTAGCTGTGCTGAGACTCAACTAAGGAACTCTGTTTTGTATAGCGTGTTTTTATTCTTCCACATGTAGAAACTGGGTTACGTTTTCAGCTCCACCACATCAGCAATGAGAGTACTTTTGCAGTGGTGGCTGAGGGCATTAAGATTGGTTTTAATAATTTCCTCTCCACTGTGAGGATGCTGCTGGCATCAGAATTCTAGTCATTTTGGTTCAGAGTTTTTCTGAAAACTTTGGATCAGCAAGTTTTAACTGTTTAGTCGTTGCATCTGTTCAAAAATACTGAGCATGAGTAGTACCAGATCAGGAAGACTGGCCTAAGGTATAAAATCATATTGCAGCAGCGCTTCACTAAAACATGAACTTTTTTCATGCAAAGTGATTTTTAATTGTGTTGTGTCTTGCTAAGAAGGTATTAACAGAACTTTTGTTTTCCATGCATTTTTATCTGTGTTTTGTAGAAGTATGGCAAGAGATAATAGTAAAGCAGGAGATTCCTGTGGAGCCTCTTGGCAAAGTAGACTTCTTTCATTGTCCTCTGGTGCAGTGCCTTCCCCTTTGTTACAGAGGAGATCGCTCACAACACTTGTCAGTTTATAAATGCAAGTTGTCACTTTGGAACTAGGACTGAAGTACTGAGATACCAGTTGTTTCTAAACAGCATCATATTGCCCAAAATATTTTCAGGTAATACTAAATATTTTCATATAGTAAAGTGAAAAAGACAAATGTCTTCAGTTCCAGGGAGCAGTTTCACAGAGGAGGGAAGGGATCTTCACTGACAATAAAGGAGGAGAAACTAATTGGTAAAACAGATTTTGGAAAGAATTACGGGTGTGAGCATGGTCTGGAGGAGGTTTCTAGAGGACTTAAGCTGCTATAGGAAGAAAACTGTACAGCTGTTGTGTTGTTGGATGTAGGTGCTGCTGTTCGGAGGTGCTGGTTCCTGTTTACTCTGCAGCGTACACTGATAGGGGACCTTTGCAGACAGACAGTGTCTGAGAAGGATTCACATTGGTGTAGAAAAGGCAAAGCGTGCTTCAGGTCAAGGGAGCACCAAGGCAGGCCTGATGCTGACAGTGCTGATGGGCCAAGTTGGGGATTGCAGGGACAAAGCCATGTACAGAGACATGATCTGGAAACTGTCCAAATGATTTGTTTGGAGGGACAGTCAAGATTAGCAGTTTGTTCTAAATAATCCAGAGGAATGATGAAACCTTTCGTTAACCTTTGAAAGGAAGAATCATGGAGCACTTTCTGCCTGGGATGGCTTTTAACTCCCTGGGACTGTGCTTCGGAGTGAGTCACCTCTGCGGCACTAGGTAGAGCTGCTTCCAGAAGCGATCCTCTAGTCCGTCTCCTGTTTTAAAAGAACTTTATTTGGTTGCAGGTTGCTGTTTTAACCTTTCCAAAGTGAAGTTGATAATTTAACAGGACTGCAGTTGCTACAAATGAGAATATTCAGTAATGATGTCCCTAATGTGAAATCATCCATCGTATAGACACCATATTGGGGAGGTTTGTATTTGGGAGCCAGTGGGAATGACTGGGCGCTTACTCTGCTGTTATGTACACAATTAATAAACCAAAGTCTGAAGAAATTTAAATAGAATGTGGTTACAGTAGATCTTTTTCAAAATATGGAGAAGACCAGGGAGTCTGGAAATACCTGTGAGGGAAACGAAAGAAGGCCTGGTAAAAAGGAACAATTTTTTTTTTGTTTCTTTGGTGCTCGTGTTTAAATTTCCTGAAGTTAGCTGAGTCATGGCACGTACTTAGTTGCTCTTGCTTCCTACTTCTTCAAGCTCAATATTGGCTCAGCTTGCTGCTCTGCTGGGGAAGCGACACTCGGCCACTTCAGTGCTTGAGTACAGTTGGTTGTTGTTCAGTCCTTGTTCAAGCAACAGAAAGATTCCGCTCCTGGACCTCCCTGCCTGCCACTGCCTCTCACGGGACTGATCCCACCTCCTGGCCAGCTTGCTGCCTTACGTAACTGGCCTGGTTCCAGACATCTACCCGTGCTTCGGGCTGTGGAGAAGGAGCTTAGCTCTGGATGTGTAACCAGCCGTGAAACGCGGGCAGCTTCATTTTTTCATTTTTCAAATCTCGGTGATACGTGTTTGGAAGTGTAAAAATAAGTTTGAATTCCAGAAAAGTGAGATTTTTGCATTCCAGAAGCAATTTCTCACGTAGTGTTTTCATTTTTAATTTGCTCGAATATTGTTGGCAAGAGCATGCTACTGCCCTGGGTAACCTGTTGAGCTGAAAATTATTTTAACTTCTCAGAGCTCCTGAAGAATCTCTGGTTTGCTCTAACAAGCTGTGATCTTTAGGAGTGTCCTACATTGGGATATTGCATGTTAATAGCATTGATTAACTGTCAGGCAGTGGGAACTGATGAGGAAATGCCCGTTGTACAATTAGATGGTGTTACTGAAGCCTGTGCCGTGCTGCTGGCTAGGGAGGTGAGCAGCCCCAGTAGCCGGTGGTAGCGGTATTAATGTGAGCTCCAGGTTTTTTCGCATGATTAAAACAGGCCATCTGTTCTTTGTTAAATGTTTACAAAAACAGCTTTTCTCTAAAAGATTTAAAGAGATGTGGGTCTAGTAAACACACCAATATTTTTGAGCACCTTTTTCACCTTATTTCAAACAATACCGAAAATAATTCTGCTGCAGTATCAAATGGGATTAATACCTCTTTGTGTTTAATCTTCACCGGTTTCTTTCCTGTGGAAGATTA
The DNA here is from genome assembly GCF_000699245.1 of Pterocles gutturalis. Lineage (NCBI taxonomy): Eukaryota > Metazoa > Chordata > Aves > Pterocliformes > Pteroclidae > Pterocles > Pterocles gutturalis. The sequence continues at coordinate 65,253 of NW_010117774.1, forward strand.
AATTCTGTACTAACATACTCTAAATCATGGCTTTGTTATTACGGAAAGCAGCAGGAGAAGCTATTTCTGTGAGGTATGCAGATAAATTTTTCACTTGTTTGGTAAAAACTTGTAATATACATATTTTTCTAATTTTGTATATGGGAAGTGGGGTTCTTTCACTAGAAATTGTGACCCTGTAACTAGAGTTAATCCTTTGTAAATTTAAAGAAATAGAACTATTGGAAATAATTCCCTGTGGTTGGCTTAAACTAATATTTACTAGTGAAAGCCTATTCTTCTTCCTTTTCTGCCTTCTTTAGAAAGAGCAGACAACTGGTTTGGGGTAAGAAAATGCATCTTTCAAGCTGCTTCCAGTCTCCTCAGTAGATTTGTGCTGCTCCTACACAGCTTCACACTAGGGAGCAATGTGGGGTTGCTGGTTAGGGGTAAACCCTTTCAGCATATTGCAAAAGCATAGGCACAGACTTCCTAGAAAAATCAAGTTAATCAGACCCATTTCTTTGAAAGAGCGCTACAATTGAAAAGATCATGTATGAGTGAATTACCAAATGTGCCAAACCGCAAAGAGAGTGGCATGTGGCAAAAGTGATGTATTTTCAAGTAACGGGAAATATAACCAAAGCCTAATGAGGGCAGAGTGGCTTTTTGTAGTTTAATGTTTTGGGGGTTGTGAATGATATGAAACAACAAGGTAGTACTTTAATTTGTACGCTTGGTAATGCACATAACTTGGTTCTGTAAATAAAAGGCAGTAAGGGTTATTTTGTGTGTGTGTATATATATATATTTGTTTTGTGCGTGATGTTTAAGTCTGGTGTACAGTCTAAGTTGGTTTAGAGCCTGAGAATGACTCTTGTGGATAAGCTTTCCAAGGTAGTAAGCATCTGAATTTTCATAGGATGCCATCTTCCAGAGTGAGTTCCTGAGAATGAGTTGCACAGTGTGGAAACAGCCGCTGCCGTTCTCAGAGCTTTACCTTCTGCCCAGCCCTTCCATTAGAGCTACAAATGTCCAATCATGGAGGGCTGGCATTGCTGCTGGGGAGACGTGGAAAGCTGTCTGCCTTATGGTCAGGTTTTCTAATGGCTGGTGAAAGGTGGTGTTCAGACTTCTAAAGCAAACAAACAAACAAAAAACCCCACAAGTGTTATGAGACAGGATTATTTTTTGAAATTAGGTTTAAAAGGTAATGAGAGTATTCAAGCATGTGTAAAACTTCGTATTGATTTCAGTGACACAGTCATAGCAACCTTGAAAATCTTATAGAACTAAATTTACGTGGCATTACTGGATTTCTTGTGGTTTTTAAGGTCTGTTGGCTTGGCTGTTTCACATGCTTAAAAGGAAGAAAAATATTCTACCAATTCTGATTTGTTCTAGAAAGTTGTACCTTATAGATAAGCTTATAGATAGTTGTAAAAGTCTTTCTTAATCTAGCAACTATACGGTAGTGCTAAACACAGGATACTTGCTCAATACAAATTTTACAAATAATGGAAAGAAAACCTTAAGTTTTTATGTTAGACAGAGCAAGTGAGAAGTATTTAAAAACAGGACAGTATTGCGGTGGACTGCTCAGTGAAGACATGGATGAAACTTGCACTTGAGGTCTCTGAAAAATGTAGTAGGCATGAGCTATGAAATGGCAGATCATACAGAAATATATTGATGACGTTGGGAAAATGTAGGTTAAAAGTACTGCTCCAGAAACCTGTGGGTGAGCAGTACTTACAGGTGATCTGTGTAATATGTCTGACTACCTGAAATGAATGTTAGACAAATACAGGATGGCCTGAGGTACAGAGGAGACAGTTTTGTTGTGTGGCACAGAACAAACGGGAGGAGACATTCAATCCTGTTCAATCAACCAGATTAAAAACCAATTAGAAGGTTTAAAACTCTCTCTTCTATGTAATGTGTAATTGGACTGCAGAACTCAGGTGGTACCACTGACTTCCTGGCATCAGCGTTTTCTAGTTTCCAGCATGAAGATAGGTAAGCGTTGCGGTGACCGCAGATTTTCTGAGAAGAGGTGTTGGTTCATACCTCAGGATGCCTGACAGGAGACTGCCTTGAGGTGGAGCTGATTGATGTGGTGCTAATGCAATGGGTGCAGCAGGTTTGCATTACAGCTGAGTTTCCACTGCAACTAAGACCCTGTTGCACTAAAAAGTATCTTAATAAACAGGTGGACGAGAGAAACATGCAGCAGTCACCCTGGAAATGCTTAGTTAAGCCAAGGAGACCCAGATCTCGAGTCCGTCACTTGGGCCTTCCTTCTTGTCCTGGAGTCTCTTCCATGAAGAGCTGTAGCGTCCAGCTGGCACCGTTCAAACGTCTCCCAAACGGCAGTGCAGAGGTGTCTTCACTGCTTGACAGCCTTGCTCCTGCTGCTGCTGGGGTAGCTTCTGAGTGTATTCAGTGTGCAGCAGGTTTTTTTGCTACTGTGAAGAAATGCTGAAAATAGGACTGCACTGATTCAGTTTGTTTGCGTTCAGAAAGCTACAATAATGTATTTGGAAAAATACACAGGCACGTGTGTGACACTTTCTCATGTAATGATATTAAGAGTGTTATTTCCTGAATCTGAAGTGCATTGTGGGTTTTGGATCCAGGTGGCTAAAGCACATGTCTGGGTGTGCCCATCAGTTCTTCTTCTGCTCAGGGACTGGGTTTCTAGTCAGTCATTGGCACGCTTGCTGCTCCTAAGTAAGTGCAGTTTGAATAAAAAGCGGAGAAAAGGAAATGTGGATAACATTACAGACAGTTACCCAGGCACTGCTGTTCCTGGAGGTAAAATTCTGATTTGCTCTAAACCTCTTTTCTCCCCGGTTCATGGATCAAACATTTCCAATGGCTAGACTTCATGACCAGAGCTAGTGGGGAACTCTTTCACCTAGAATCATGGCAACTTAATTTTTAGGGAAGAGAAAAGGACGTGAAACAGACAAAGAGGGTGGGCAAATGGTCTGACCACATCTGCAGCTGCAGGAATGGCATCAGTATGGTGCCATGCTATCACTGTTCTTCTTGAAAAGTGCTGTCATCCTGCATTTATGACCGTGGGCAGGCAGTGAGAAGAAGCAAGTTAGAGCTTGGATACGCTGCGAAGTCGTGGTAGAGCTTGGATGGTTTTTCATTGTAGACTCATGGATCTTTGTGTAGAACAGAACCATTCAGAGGAAAAGAGTTGTGAATATATCCAATATGTTTAATCCAGGCACTTGGCGTTTGTGTAATTATCCATAGGCTTTCACGTACTTTTCAGTGTGGTGTAAACCCGATATACTCTGCAGACTTTGAAATAGGATGCTTTAGCAGGTTCACAAACACTTCAGGTAATTCTCTGTCCTGTCTGTAGCAGGAACAAATCCGTTTCAGATAGGGAGCTGTGGATCTTTGACACCAAATGTAACAGTATATTACATTTTAGAGGGGCTTAATCCTTCACATACTGATCAAAATACCTGCTCTCACAGCTGAACCAATGTAAACTGCACTGATTAATTTTATATAAATACAACCTTCCTTTTGCATGTCTAGAATAAAACTTAACTTTTTTTTTTTTCCTGAAGGACAAAATTCTAGTGCAACTGAATCATTTGTAACAAGTTATTAATTCTACTAACAACTATTTTGAAATATCTGAAATAACAATTGCTTTGCTTTTGCATCTAAATGTTGAAGACCCTAAATATTTTCTATACTTCCACTCTACATACAAGCTTTAGAATCATTTTACCCTTCCTATATCAAGAATTCCTGGTCATTTTGCTACTGTTGTAACTGCATAAAAGTTTGCTTTTTACTAGTTCACTGCACAGTATTTCAGATATGGTACTTGGTTAATCTTTTGCTTAGTATTTTCTCCCTCTGTAACCTCTTGCTCCAAAAGAGCAAAGTTTTAGAAATCAAAGTTGCAAATCTATAATTTTATTTCTGTTTGTCTCTCTCAGCATTCTCCATCGGAACCCTTTTTAGAGAAACCAGTGCCAGATATGACTCAGGTTAGTGGACCGAATACCCAGCTAGTGAAAAGCGATGATTATCTGCCATCAATTGAGCCGCAGCCCCAGCAAAAGAAGAAGAAAAAGAAAAACAATCACATTGCTGCAGAAGGTCCCAGTAAAGGTTTTGGTAAGGAAGACTTTCCTGGGGGACTTGACAGCCAGAATCTAAGCAGGAACTCAGTGGATTGCTCCCAAGAAGAGAAGAAGAAAAAGAAAAAGCCTAAGGCAAAAAAAGAACCGAAGGATCCTAAAGAACCCAAGGAGAAGAAGGAGCCCAAGACCCCCAAAGTCCCTAAGACGCCTAAAGAGCCAAAGGAAAAGAAAGCAAAAAGTACCACGCCAAAAGCCAAGACCAGCAAAAAGGCTAGGTAAGTCAAGAAACTTTGCTATGTGATCAGAGAAAAACAGCGTGTTGTTGAATTTTAAGAGCATCTGTGCTAAATGGCGTGGGTGGAAAGGAAATCTTGTGTTGTCGTTTGCCTTCTACCATCTACAACATCATGGTTTTGAGGAACTTGGGCACGTTTCTCTTGTTTGGCTTTCCTGTTTATGGCTTCACAGTTATTTTAAACAAGCTGGAGAGGCAGAAGGTTCATTTTTCTTTTCAAGGCATAAAAAATTACTGGATGTGTTAGATTTCAGAACTATCTCTTTCTCTTTGAATGTTGATCTGTCCTCGTGTGTGGTTTGTGTATTAATAAATTAAATTGTGTCAACATTAATGCAGGTTTGATCAAATCCAGAGATGAAGGCTTAGAGTAAAAAGGTCTGATGACATTTTTCTCTAAATAAAGCAGTTAGGTACTTTGCGTTGCTACAAGTCTTACAACCCTCACAGATACTATTTTATACTGACACAGCCTGTGGGCTATCAGCTCTGCTGTTAAAAAGGCATTTTTCTGTGGTTATTGATGTATCCTCACTCTAGGGATTATATTAATTTTGCTGTCTCATGTAAAGACAATTTTTCTAGCAGAAAATCTTTGTGGATAGACCAGATGCTTCAACCCTGTTTCTTAACTGTTCAGTCAGCGTCAAAAACTTTATCAGGATAGGCTTAAAACGCTGCAGAGTGGTATGAGAAAGAACAAACTGCCGTTACACATGGGTAAATACATCATAGATAATAACACAGATTCTTTCCTTACCCCTCAACTCCCTAAACACCATTATTATAAATGCCTACTTGAAAGAAAACTGAGAGGAAAAAGACATTAAAGCTCAATTTTTTTTCATTTGTACCTAGAATTTCTTACAACTGTTCTGAATTTGTTCCAAACATCTGAATCTGGTTTTCAAGATGTGGCTAGCATTATAAAATATAACTTCCAGATGGAAGCACAGCCAGACTTGGTTAATCCAAATCAGTTTGCAAAATCCATTTGTATTAGGGTTTAAAAATTGCAGTTAATGAATCAGTTTTGCATATTTTCTACAAGACTGACTATTGGTTTGGTTTGATACAGCTAGATGGCTAAATAAGGCATGAATAGTAAAACATTACTGTTCTTTTTGCCAAGAAAGAGAAGTTTCTATGTTAACGGAGGTGACATTGCCTGAAGAATTTACAAACACTGGCTTGTAACATCAAATGTTGTCCTGAGCGGGTTGTGTTAACTGCTCAGTAATCTACACTTGATTAGCCTACTGGATTGCAGGAGTTACTTGAGCTGTCTTCCAGACTGTCCTGAGAATGGGGTTTACAGACATAGCAATTCACAGCTTACAAAAACTCTTAAGCGATATATCTTCCAGTAGGTGTGTTTGAAACCTAAATACTGTACCGGATCAAATAACCTTTTTCTTCCATTTCCCTATACTCACATAGGTCTCAAGGCTGACCAGGGCATATTACACAGTATTGAGCATCTCCCAGCAATTCTCTCACCAAGAAGTAACAAAGCTTTTACTGCAGGACTTCTCAATTAGTGCGGCTTTACAAGGTCTTGATTACAGTGAAGCTCTGTTTAATACACAGTGGTTAAAAGGAGTCTGCCCCGCAAACATGCATTAGTTCCTGTGGCTGTGCTGGACTCAGACCTCGGAGCTGGTCTGTCCTGTCCACTCAGCCCTAATATATCTCCTTGTGCTCTTCTCTAAATCTTGGGACATGTCATGCATAGTAAAGGAGAAGTGTTTCCTTTGAAGGAACAAATCACTGCTTGCTTGGTTGTATTTGTAGGAGAGTCTTTACCTTCTTTCCCATGCAGCAGCTCTTGCCCCTGGCTGGCTTGGATGACTTGCAGTATTCTAGTAAGTGCTAAGCCCTGTTGTTTTACCTGTGAGAACCCTGTTTGGAGCAGCATTAAGAGCATTTCCTGTTCCTTAGGCTTACTCAGGAGTGTGGAGGAAGTCCTGCTTCTTCCCATAATGGGCTGGTGTCTCTCTTACCAAATGCTCTTTTGAAAACAAGGTGGTTCTCATTTTGTGGTCTTGTCAGCTTCAGTATCAAATGTCTTTGAAGAACACTCAGACTGTGGTGGGATGCTGTGCTGCCAAAGAATTTTAAATCAGTGAAAGAAATTTGCTTACTTTGGCAATATCACAGACAGGGGAACTTGTCCAGTGTCAGATCACTGAATCAAGTTTTTAAATAAATCAACAGTCCAAATATTTAATGGTCTGAGCCACAGTACTTCAGCAGCACTAACTCTAGGAAGGAAGTATTACAGTAGCTGAGATGAGTGAGATTAATGCCAGTTACTATAGATTATGGATGATGATGTAGATGTAAAATATTTTGATAAATGTGTCTGGCAAGCGTGTTCTACTAGTGCTTATATTGCTCAGTATTTTGCTTCTAAGCATTGAAAGGAGTAGTGTGATTTTTAGATTTCTAAATGCTGTGCAAAGCTGAAAGTTTTAATTCCTGAATAAGCTGATCAGTTTTAATAGAAGAGTTTTGCACTCATGTAAAATTCAGGTAAATAAAGTCAGACATAGGGAATGTATTTATTGAAGAGCAAAAGTTTTTTGCATAGAGCATACCAAGTCCTTGATAGCTAATTTTGATACAGGCTGTGTTAGTGTATACACATATATAAAAACTGGTATTTAAGTATCTTAACCATTTTGTAATTTAATACAGCTCATAATTTAACCCTGTTATTTCAGTTCCAATTGTGACTAACAGTATAATCCTTTTATTAAACAAACAACAAAAAACCAGTAACTACCCTTTATATCTCTTCTATCTTTAGTGTAAGTTGTGACAAATGAGCAGCCTGCCTCACTGAAATGCACCTTCCTATGAGGGACAGCAGTCAGATCGGAGAATGAAAGCAGATGATTAATTCCATGCTTGTTTGAATTGCATGTCCCGTGGCATCTTAAAAAGAAAGAAAACACCCAAATGAGCTGCTAGTATGTGGTACTGCGTACTTCATGAGTTTTGAAAGAAAGACCATACACATTCATGTTTTACTATTACACTTGTAATGAATATTAGTCCAATCCTGCCAGTACAGGCAGCCAAATACAGTGGTGGCTGGAAAAAAAACCCCAAATCTGTCGTGGACCAAACTAGTCAGGTTCAAAAGAAAAATGCAGGTATACCTAGGATCACAAATTAAGTGTTTTCATTAAATTGTTCGGATGCTGAGTATTATGTGAGCTCTTAATGTTACAGAGCTCGCTTCAGGCACGTGCAAAGCAGGCAGCCTTTTGCAAGAGAGATGGACAGGGAAAGGCAAGGAGTCCTTCTGAATTGCAAAGTCATGGCTCAGATGTCTGTTCCTCCTGCGCCTGTCCCTGGAGGAGAGGAGGACCACCTGTTTGAGAAGATCATGCTGCAGCACAGCTGATCTCTCCCACTGCTTCCTATGAAACCCTAGAGAGTGGCCACCGATCACGGTGGGAGAAACAGTAACCGTCTTGTGAGGGCCAAATGGCAGCTCTTTGCGGGAGCTCGTCCCTCCTCCCCTCTCCTCGAAGCAGGCGGTGTGTGCTTTGCAGGGCTGCTCCTAGCTGCTTCCTCCCTTCCCTCTGGCAGGGGAAACTCTTCCTCCTTCCCCCGTCTACAGCAGCAGCTGGGGATGCAGGGCAGGGCGAGCGGGTTGCTGCTCGCAAGGGGGGTGCTAAGCCAGCGCAGAATGACCTCTCTTAGAGGGAGGTGGAGAGGGACTTTGTTGGCAGACAGATTTCTGTTTGTTGTATCGGAAAGGGGATGGCTCCTGTCCGCGGAAGCGGGAAGAGGCGGCTGCGCGGGGGAGTGGTGTGGGCAGCAGGACGCAGCACCCTGGGGAGCTGGAGGACAGGAAGAGAAGTCCCGAGGCGGTGGTGGTGGTTTCCACTCCCAAGCTCGGATCATCCTGAGCAAGGCAGGAAGGGGGTGCCTGTGGGAAGGAACAGGAAATCGTGCGAGATTTCCATGTGCACGTCCACCGAGGCTGTTCGTGTTCACACCTGTCCTCATCTCCCTTTTGAACCACCCCAGCTGCCAGACCTTTGCCTTTACTGCAGGCAGGCCTGCTGGGCTTTGCTGGTACCAAAGCCTACTTCTTAGTAATTTGGCTGAGTTTTCAGGCTGTAAAAAAAACTTGTCCTATTGTTCTTCCTGCTTTCGTGACCTATAAAAACTGATTTTTTTTTTAAAGGTTTTGATTACACTAGGAGCTTTAAAAAAAAAAATTGTTTTCCATGGGTAGGGCTGTACAGAAAGCCTGACAGCTCTAACATTTTGAGAGGGTGGGATTTTATTAATAGTTTTGATGTTCCAATTATGAATTTGTCACAGGACAGTGTTCCCAAGTGGTAAAATAGGGATCAGTAGTCCATCTGACTTATTTTAGATATTTAAATTACACAAAAAAGCATCATCCAAATCCTGATAGCCATCATAAATTCCACTAACAAACAGATCTGTCAGTTACCCAGATCAGATGAAGTAGTTGCACCATGTGAACATACAGCCTGATTACTTCCCCTCTTAATCCTTCAAAGCATGCCGTGCTTTTGGGGGTATTTTAAAGTCAGATGGTTTGGCCCTGTAAGTTTCTGGAGTTTGACTTAGCTCTGTAGGTGGCTGCTTGACTAACTGATGCAAAACACCTTGTCGAAGTTTGGATACTTGTTCTCAAATTGTAATTGAAGCTTTCTTCTCAGTTGTGCTGTGTACTGTTTTCCTCCTCAGCCTGTTTTCCTTCACATTGTTTGCTCATCTGACCTTCTGCAGGTTGTCTTCCTAATGATCCCCTTTGAGTCAGGATGCTGTGGAGTCCTCGGGAATAAGAGGATGAAACCAGAAAGTGGTATTGGACAGTTAGATTGTAAAACACATAATCTGAAATGTCTGTGTTTGTACCACTTGAATAGGACTAGTTTTAACTGACAGTTTTAAAATACTTTAGTGTTTTGTGTGTGGCAAATACTGCTACAGGATCTCCCAGTTTTCTAGGGTTTGCTTTGGGTCTTGTCTCTAGTGGGACTTGGCTAAATTTTGCATTCATGCATGTTTAGAATAAGATAGTTGTCTAAATGTGGATATTACAGTTTGCCTTCCTTGTTGCCAGATTTGGAAAGGACTATGAGGTGTGCATCCAGAGTTAAGCATTGACACACAGACCCTAACAGTAATGCCAAAGTGTCTAAGAACAGGTTTTTACCTGGAAAGGTAATTGTGGTCCAAACACCACTCCTGAATGGCATGAGGATGATGTGCTGGAAAGTGGGAAGGCTGAGTCAAAAGTGGGGAGAAGTCCCATGGGTGCTGTGGGAAGATGGAGAGGAGCAGCAGTTGCTGCCAAGCTGAGGAAGTGGGAGCTCCCCCAGGCCCCGGGCAGCTCCTGGGTGCGTGATGCCCAGAGCCTTGCCGTGCTCGAGGGGGATGGTGCTGGTCCTCTGTGCTTTATTTGTACTTTACCTTCCTTTCCTTCCTTCAGAAAGAAACTGTAGCTGTGCATTTTAAAACAGCGATTATTCTGCTGAATGTGGAACTTTAAATTCTCGGTGGAGCTGCACAGAGGCTTTGTTCTCCCCAAGTTGGTGGTTCTTCCATGTGTCTGTTTTCCTGGCACAGGGGGGGATGTGAAACGGTGCGCCTCCGTTACCGGCAGGGCCGGGGGGTATGTATAGGTCGTGAAA
>NW_010117775.1:0-5739 GCF_000699245.1 Pterocles gutturalis
GGGGCGTTGTGGCCCCCCAATCACCCCGGCCCCCCCCCTGCCGCAGGAGCTCCTGCGGGCTCTGCAGGTAGAGCTGGCTCTGGTGCAGGTAGGCCTTGCTCTTGCTTTTTTTCCTGGACAGCTGGAGAGAGGAGAAGGGCGTAGGGTTGGCGCAGAGCTGCCCCCAGTCAGGCTGTCCCCCATGCCCAGGGCCACCCTCCTTCCCCGAGCAGGACATTCCCACCTCCCCACCATGTGGCTTTGGGGTTCGGAGGGAGCAGAATGCTCCCCGGGGTCAGTGGGGTGCCATCCTTGTGGCAGGGTCCCCTTTGGGACCCCGGGACATGGACAGCCTGGAGCACAGCCTGCTCCGGAAGGGTATGTGCAGGCATGTGGGCACAGCCCCCAATCCTCCCGGCTCACCCAGGGTGGGCCCTGGGGTGTCAGGACTATGCTTACCAGGCACTCCCTGATCTTCCACACCTGCTCAGTCTCGGCCAGCTGTTCCAGCTGCCTCCACTTCAGGAACCGGGAAGCGTGGCAGAGGGCTTCCTGGGAGGCCTGGTGAACAGCAGAGATGCCACCACTGCTGCCAGGGGCACAGGCCCCGGTGTCCCCCCTCCTGGGTGTCAGGACCACCACCACCACGTAGTCGCAACACCGTGTCCCCCCCCTCCACTCCCCTCCCGGTAAAATGGGGAGGGATAAGAAAAAGGGGAACTTCGTGAGTTGAGATAACGACAGATTTTTAATAATACCACACGAGGAAAACCAAAGAAAGGAGAATATAACAATAAGACAAGATAGAGAGTACAATGGAAACACTGATACAATGAAAATCTCACCACCACGAGCTTCACAAAAGAGACCCCTCTCCCAGCTAGCTTCCCCTTATATCCCGGGCATGACGTCAGCATGGTATCGAATATCCGGCTATGCCCAACTCCCAGCTTCTGTGAAGAATTAACCCTATCCCAGCTGGACCCAGGACAGGCTCAGAGCCTGTCCCAGCCCGTGCAGGGAAGATGCACCAGCTGGGGACTGATGCCACCACCAGGCTCAGCACCCCAGGGGAAGATAAGGGCAGCTGCCGTCTCTGGCTGGAAGCCTGTTGAGGCTTCAGCGTTTTGGTCTTGGTGGCCCCAGGCTGCTGCGGAGCTGTAGACCACTCTCTGGGGCTGTAGGACCCATGCCAGGGGGGGTGCAGAGGGAGCTGGGTGGGAAAGGGACCCACCTCCCCATCCATATGGGCAGCAGGAAGATAAAAGCAGCAGTGGGCAGGGAATGGGGCTCTGCCTAGTCCTGGGGACTCAGTAAGCTAGACTTCACGGTGACACACATTGGAAGGGTCCAGTGTAAACACTGCCCTGCCCAAAGGCCCAGTCAGGCTGGGAATCCCACCTTGGCCACGTTCTTGTCCTGGTCGTACAGGTGAAAGACCAGCGGCAGCAGGCTGTTCCACACCTCCTCCTTCATCTTCTTCTCAGCGCCCACCACGAGGCCCATTATGTCTTGGAAGAGACGGATGGAGAGCTGCCGCACAGTTTCTGACTCCTGGGGGAGGAGGGGAGGAGGACCTCAGCCTCAAGCCGTGGTGAGCAAGGGGCTGACATGGAGATGGACGTACCCAGACAGTCACAGGCAGCCCTGCTCCAAAAGGGAGCAAACTGCGGCATGCAGAAGGTCTGACCAGGGGGGCTGGGATTCCTGGGGCTGGGAGCTGGAAAGGGATACCCCACAGAGGGCTGGGGGATGCTGCCAGGGCAGGGTGTGCATTGGTGGGGCTCAGCATGCCTGGCGCCGTCCTGCCACCACCGTCCTTCCCTGCAGCAGAGAGGCTGAGCCAGGGTGAGTCTGTGAGGGGAGACTGGGATGCAGCACGGAGCTGCCGAGGGCAGCGATGGGGTCTGGGGGCTGCGGGGCAAAGCATCCCCCTGCAGAGCATGGGGGCTGCGGTGGGAGGTGCAAATGGAGGTGCCCGGTAAGGGGGCACAGGGCTCTCCCCAAGCCTTACGTCATCGAAGAGCAGCCAGAGCTTCTTGTCCAGCTCCAGGACGGTGAGGCTGAGTGTCTTCCCCGTCAGCAGCTGGAGCATGTTGTCGAGCACGGGCAGGGCCACAGCTCTGGCATCACTGTCGGCACCCTGGAGCTGCTCCATGACGTGCGGCAGCAGGCCGAGGGTTCTCCTTGCCTGTGTGAGACATGCCAGCTCCGTTTTGTAAAGCAGCGATTGCAGGGGTGTAAACCCTCTCCGCAAACATCGGCAGCAGCTGGCACAGCTCCTAATGCCCAGAAAAGCCCAAGCTGCCATGTTACCCACCGCCCGCTGCTCCACCCTGGGCTGCTGTCCCGGCTCTTCCAGCTGCCCCCTACTCACCACGTCGGGCTTCTGGGTGAGCTTGAGGATGCCCCTGAGCACCAGGCTGGGCATCCCTAGGCACTGGCTCTGCAGGTAAGTGCGGAAGGTCTCCAGGGCACGGTCCAGCTCTTCTTCATTGAGATCGTCACAGTCCAGCATCTGAAACACATGGAGCGGGAGCTGGCGAGGTGTGGTGCTGGCTCCAACCATCAGCTCAGGGCAAGGATGCCAGGGCAAGACCAAGCTTGGATGGAGGCAGCAGGGATTGCGGAGAGCCCCCATGGCCCACACCGCACTGGTTGCTCGCCTGGTCCTCCATGGTACCAGCTGGAGCCCACCCATGTTTCCCCCCTCAGTGTGGGCATGGGAGAGCCAAGCATCAGAGGGAGCTTGGAGTGGTGCCGTCAGGCTCACCTCAACGAGAAAGACCATGACAACCATCTCCCAGGTGTAGTCCTGCACAGTCAGGAGCTCTGCCAGCTGGCAGAAGATGGTGGAACGCAGGTCTCCTGATGTCTTCATCATCTCCCTGGCCGGGGGAAGGAGGCACCGTCAGGCCCAAGCTGGGCAGACACATCTCTTTGGAGTTTGCTCCAAGCTGGGCATCATCGGTCTGCAGCACTTTCTCCGCGCAAAAGGGCTCCCCCACCATCAGCCCAAAGGGAGGGGGTGGCGTGGGGTGCCCAGTCCCCGAGGAGCTGGGAGAAGGGGCTCTCACCTGGCCACTATGCGGACGCCCGTGAGGTGGGTCTGGGTGCTGAGCAGGGCATTCCAGCCATCCTGCTCCTCGATGGCCTCCACCTGACTGTCAAGGCCCTTGCTGTGGAGCAGCACTCTCATGGGCTGCACTGCAGACCTGCACGAGGAGAAACGCCCAGCTCCCACCAGACCCCTGGCTTGGCTCCAGGTGTCTGGCAGGGATGAGAGGACAGAGATAGAGCACCTGATGGGACTGAGCAGACCCTGTTGGTGCTCCCCCCAGAAGATGTGCACCTCCTGCACCGTCAGCTCCGTGGTGAATGCCACTTGGCAAAGAAGCGCCAGGAAAAGCTGCGGAAAAATCACCTCCACCTCTTGCAGGCAGGTGGGATGCAGGAGGATCTCACTTATCGTCCTGGCTGCCTGCAGAAGACACCCAGACATGGAGATGTCTCTGTGCCCCTGGGAAGGGCAAGGCTTGGGGTGGGCAGGGAAGGGGAGGAGAGGCCCCGGCCAGCTGAGAGCAGCTCCAGAGGTCAGCAAGGCCTCATCCAGCAACTCACGGCCAGGGAGAGGTTGCGTGGGTTGTCCTTGGGGAAGGGGGAGGTCTTGCGCTGCGAATGGTTCATCAGCCGGCTCAGCAGCTCCTGCAGCACCTTCTTTACAGTCTGGGGCTTGGAGAGCGTCGCTTTCCACATGGCCACAGCAACACTGCAGGGACCCAGGGCTCTGTCAGCGGGGGAGCTGACAGGATGGCCGGGCTTGGGAGGGTCTTGGAGTCCCTCTCCCAGTGTGAGAGGAGCCGCAAAGGCACCTGTTGCACGTAGGGGAGCACTGCAGGAGGCTGGCCACCATCTCGCTGGGGTGTTTGTCCATCAGCACCAGCAAGGCCCTGTTCAGGCTGTTGAGGGCTTCCGCTGCCCTGATGGAGGGCAGGTTTCTGTAGATGGCCCACACGATGTCTGGCACCTGGAGGAGAGACACAGGTGGGAGTGGGGACGTCGGTGGGGTGAGCATGGCCATTTCCCCAGCTCCTGCTAGGAGCTGCTTCTGTTCCTGATACGGTATGCTGGCTTGAGACGGTGTCAGTGCCAGCCAGGTGCGCAGCCAGGGGAGGAATGATCCCATGGTGGGCTGGAGCATTGGCCGTGCCGCCCATGGGCTACTCACACGCCCCGGCGAGAAGGCAGAGTTTGCCACAAGGACGTTCACCATGTAAGCAGCCACACTGGTGCTGTAGGCACTTGAGGCTCTCAGGCTTGTGATGGCCATGAGGATGATGTATGCCTGGTCAGAGGGCTGGAGGTATTTCGTGAACATCTGCGGGATGAAGGAGAGAAGGGGATATTTGTCACCCAGAACATCTTGGCTGTGCAGTGAGAGTGGGATGCAGAGCCAGGTTGTGCTGAGGAGGAGACTGATGGTGGGGGTCAGGGTTCCACGGGGAACCGGAGCTCACTGGGGGCTTTTGCCTAGCCCCTGCTCAGGAACACCATGAAGTGTGTCATTCATGCTGACTGCTGACCCCCCCAGCCAGGAGTCAAAAGCATTTCTTACCAAGAACATTTTGATAGCCAGGTTGCTTTCCAAAAACTCCTGGGGCTGCCTCTCTTGCCAGCCCTCCTCGTTCTGCAGCTGCTTTGTGTTTTCCAGCCAGAGCCACCTGCCTGGGGAGGAGCAAAACCGGGGTCTCTTAAGAGGGTGCGGAGTTGAAGGGGCAGTCTGAGAGCACTGGGCGGAAAAGTCACTGGCAAAGAAAGAGGGCACCCAGACAGGGGGTCCAGGACTATTGCGAGTGGGGTGAGGGGAAATGGCTTTTCGGACTGTGGGCAGGCAGGTTGGATCAGGCTTTCTCTCTCGCCAAGGAGAGTGGCCCCTGGCTGCCCATGCCTGAGGGGACCCAGCCCAACACGGCTTTCTCTTACTTCTCTGCTGCCGGACAAAGATGTGCAGGTGACAGAGAGCTTCCACAGCGTTGCAGCGGGTCCCCTCATACTGGGAGGTGCTGCAGAGGGTGAGGTGCCCCACGAGCCTCCCCAGCATTGCAAACTGACGTGACTTGGAGCACCCGCACTTGTGTCTGAGGACTGTGGCTTGCGCAAAGCAAGGGCAGACCTGGGGAAAGAGAGGCAGCGTGGGCACAAGGTGAGGTTGGGCACAAGGGGAGCCCCAGCAACTTCCACAGCAGGGAGGCAGCAGCCCAGAGCAGGCAGGGCTGCCTGACCCCAGTCCTACCTGTGCCTGGGACAGCCCTGCCCTGCCCTGCCCTGGGAGAGAGCATGGACAGGACAGGGGCAGGGCAAAGACCCCTGCTTCTGACCTCCTGCTGTCTGTGTGCCTGGCGTCCCCAGGAGGTGCCAGGGCTCAGGGACACAGGGATGGGGGACAGAGGCTGCCCACAGCGGGAGCTCAGTACCTGCAGCTCAGGGTAGGTGGTGATGAATTTGAGCAGATTGGCAACCCGGGCCATGGCCCTCTCCTGCACCACTTCTGAGAGGGAACTTGTGAAGGGCAGCAGGAACTGGGAAGAAAAAAGCTGTTGGTGTGCCAGGGAGGTGGCATGGCATGGCACAGCACAGCATGGCACAGCCAGGTGTGCTCTGGGGCAGTGCCTGGGATTGGGCATGTGGTCTTCTTGCCCCTTGCAGCAACCTGCTGTGGCCAGGCAGGTTGCCACATCCCATTCCTTCTGCTGCCCCTGC
>NW_010117775.1:5770-6982 GCF_000699245.1 Pterocles gutturalis
CTTCCACACCCTTCCCCCCCAAAAAACATCCCTCCGTCCCCAGCCCAAGGACCCCAAGGCTTTGGGGTGACCCCCTCCCTGGTGACCTACAGCGCAGGCTCTGGGATATGGCCCGTGGTGAAGAGGCAGGGGAAAGCCCCAGGGCTGGGCTCCCCTTGCCAGACAGGCAGGTCCCTCTAGGAGGGAGTGCTGAGCAAGACAAGCAGTGGGCACGCAGGGCTGCAGGGGTGGGACAGGCTGGGGCAGGAGAAGGGGCTCTGGCAGCAGTCAGGAGGCAGGGGGCTGGTGGGGTGCATGGCGGGGAAGGAGGGACATTCCCTGTCCCCCTCACTGCACCGGGCACTGGGGGCACTGCTCAAACCGGGGGTCACTGCCCGTGAGGACCCTGTGTCAGGGCCAGACCTGCAAGATGTTCTCCAGCTTCAGGATGCCGAGGTCACCAGCAGTGCGTACCAGCACCTGCAGCATGCTGTCCATCGCATCCAGGGTCTGTGAGGGGGATAGAGGCTTTGGGGGCGGCCTGGCCCCTGCAGTGCCCAGGAAGGGGTCTTGGGGCAGGGGAGCTCCCCATGGTTCACCCTGTGGCATACCTTGGAGTAGAGAAAAGCCTCAGGGCTCTCGCTGTCCTGCAGAGGCAGCTGGAAGATGCTGCAGGAGCAGGTGCTGAGGAGGCTGCTCTTCTTCTCCTCTAGAAGCAGTCCTGCTCTGCTGTGGGGACAGAAAGGGGTTCTTTGGACCCAGCGAGGAGGAGGCACACCCCAGGGTTGGAGACCTGTGCTGATCCCCACATTGCAGGGGATATTTCAGCCTCTCATGACACTGACACACTCGCCCTTGGGGAGAAAATCCCATCATCCCGCCCTGCCCTGCTGTCTGCCTCCCTCTCGGACCCAGGACCAGGGATGCCCCCACCTGGCACTGGTACCGTTGGGGCCAAGCAGGGGGTTGGGACAGGTACCTCATGGAGATGATGGCCAGCATGGCTTGCTGCAGCACCGGCGTGTCCAGGGGGGCAGTGGGCTCCTCCTGCAGCAGGACCTGTGGAGCACAGCAGGGTGGGACACAGGGCCGGCTCCCTTGCCCAGCAAGAGCCTGCAGGGCTGGCACAGCCCAGGTGGCCCCGTCCCGCACCCCCTCGCCACCCAGCACCCAGTAGTCCCAAGCCCTGAGGTGGGAAGGACTGTGACCATCACAGAGCCACAGGCTGGCTGG
>NW_010117775.1:7496-8209 GCF_000699245.1 Pterocles gutturalis
GGCTGAGAAACCTGCAAATGTCGTTAGGTCCAAGCCCCAGCTCCAGCTGGACCACCCAGGTGGCTTTGGAGCATCTCCAAGGATGGAGACCCGGAGCAGCGCTCATCTGCATCCCCTTGCCTGGCCGAGCGCTCTCCTGGCCCCAGCGCTCTGCCCATGCCTTACCCTGGCTGGCCGTCCCCTCACCTCAATGGCCTTCACCACCTCCAGCTGGCAGAAGTGAAGCTTGAGCCACACGGTGGAGTCCACACTGGTGGTGTTGCAGATAGTGCAGACAGAGGCCAGAAACTGCAGCTTCTGGGCCTCTTGCTGACAGCCAGGAAGGGGACAGATGGACAGCCAGTGTCAGTGGGGAGAGACAGCTGGGGAGGCCCCGGCATGTCCTCCAGCACCTTCTGAGCACAGGACCGGGGCAGAAAGACCAGCTGGGAAACATGGGTGCAGCCTCATACAAGTGGCCGTGGATACCTTTGGTCTCTGCCTGAGGAAGCGTTGGATGATGTCCAGGGTATCCTCCTCCCTGGGCACAGCCAAGTGGCACGGATCTGGGCAAGAGAGAGAGCAGGCAGGGCTGGGGGGGCAGGCGGGGGGGGAAAGCCCAGCTCTCTGCCCAGCTCCTGGGGGATGTCACCAGCCCCGGCTCAAGGCTGGGACACTGACATGCTGGCACCAGGGGGCAAGGAGGGGCCCTGGCCCAGGATGCTGTGGTGGGG
>NW_010117775.1:8318-10402 GCF_000699245.1 Pterocles gutturalis
GGACCCTGCCTGTCTCATCTGAATTCGACCCCGATCTGCGAGGTGGGGCAGCTCTGCCGTTGTCCTTTTTTCCCCAGGCCCACCTGGGGTGGCTGGGGGGGCTCCCCACCATCCTGTGGGAGGGAGGTAGAGAGGAAAGGGGTGAGTGGGGCAATGGGGCAGAGGCGGATTTGGGTTGTTCTCGGGGGTTTTCTTGCTCCCACTCTGTCCCAAGACTGACTTCCTGGCAAGTCGCAGTGGGGACAGGGCCGGGTAACACAGGATGTCACAATGGGCCCCAAAGTCACCTCCCCAAGCCCACCAATCACCCCCTCCTCAGGACCCTTCCTGCTGCCCCCAAGCCCCAGGGACCTCTCCTTGTCCCAGGGGGACAGGGCTGACTCCCTCTTCATCCTACTACGGGGCTGGGCTTCATCTGTCCAGGGCATATCCCCCTTGTCGCAGGGACCCGTCTCTCCCCTGACCCCTCGCTGCTGGGGGCTGGTCTCACCCCCACCTGCAGCCGGGTGGGGCCGGGGCGCAGCGCCTGCCCCTGGGGTGTATTGAGGCTCTTCCCTCTTCTGCCCAAGGCCGGGGACAAGCGCTGGGGGTTCCTCTCACTCGCAGAGGTGCCGGACACCACACGGGGACAGGGGACGCGCTGCTGTCGCTCCGTCAGAAGGATGCCCAGCCATTGTGTCCCCGGGTGACGGGTGCCACAGAACGCGGGGGGTTCCACCGGCCCGTGGCGGGGGGCTTGGCCCCAGGCCCCGCTGGGCTCTTCTCCGGCAATGGAGAGGTTAAATGTGCAGCGCAGGGAATCTGGGCAGGGAGGGGTGCAGGCCATGCAGTCAGTTTAACCCCATGGGAGCGCCTCACCCCTCCCGAGGAACTGGGGGAGCCGCTGTCCTCCCAGGGTGGGATAGCCCGGGGCAGGAGCCTGTGTTATCCCAGGCCCGACAGCTCTAGGAGGGGGAGCTCAGCCTCCGTGTGCCCGAGGCCCCCCGGGGGCAGACCCCTGCTCTCCAAGCCTGCCTCCAGCACACCGAGGGTGATATAGAGTCTATATAGAAATAGGTTAGGTATTAATAATATAGGAATTATATACAGAGGCAATAAGTAGAAACCAATTATATATGTACCCAGGAAATGAGCCACGATAGCCTAAAGAAAACAACTAATAGAAAGGGAGGCCTGTCTTGGGTCCCAACAGGGTAACATTCATCACGAAGACGTCCATAAATCCCTTTGACGAAAGAAACCAGATGGTCAGCAAGGAAATGGGCTAACTCAAAGTGATAAGGACACTGCAAGCCTGCAGGATCATCACATTCCAGGCGAAGGGTGAAAATTACACGATGAGGAAGACTTACGGCCTTCCTCCTAAGGACCACTGCCCACACTCCAAGGATCCCTGCCCAAAGGACATAGGTCAGCAAAAGAACTGATAAACTTAATTACCATACGAAACGAGAGTAGGCGGGCCGAGGTGATGAATATGTGTAGGCATTAATTGAATATTCAGTGTTTCATTGTATAAATATGGAGTGGTTTGCTACTTTGGTGCGCACGCTTTTGGTGGAAATATCCCCCCGTGCACCTGCGCGCAATAAACATACCTACTTTATAACTTCCCAGTTATAGAGTCTATTTCCGTACGTCATTTTGGCGAGCCAGGCAGGAGGATTTCTGCTCGGCTGAGGGACCAGCTGCGGAGTGGACGCTCCTAGGCGCGCCCCAGGGGATTGCCGCGGAGGAGCCTCCCCTTCTCAGCTGTTCACTCAGGAGCAGAAGAGAAACCCCTGGATCTACGGACAAAACGGTATATTTGCAAACGGGGCTGCTGATAAGACGCGCGGAGACGTCCGGCGCACAGCGTAATCCCCAGGAGGAAAGGTACCTTGGGAAGGGGGTTTGCTGACCAAGGGGGGGCCGCTAGCGATCTTGAGGGTAGATCGAGCAAACCTGAGGTTACTGACTAATCCCATTAAAAGCCCAGGGGGCCTCGTGACTGAAAGCGGGGGACTGGGCAGGATAAGGCAGAATCTCACGTATAGCTTAACTATTCTGATTGCCTGTGAGTGCAAGGGTGTGATTGAGATGCG
>NW_010117776.1:0-205 GCF_000699245.1 Pterocles gutturalis
CCACGGCCCCCCTTCCACCCGCTGCACATTGGCCTCAGCCCCAGTTTAAAGGGACCAGTGACCTCACTGGCAACAGAAAACCGTGGGAAAGAGATGGGACTGATAAAGCTTTGAGTTGTTTCAGGGAAAAATCAACATCCAGCAGCCCCACACGCACACACATGTCTGCCCAGGCTCCGCGCGGCGCAGCCACTTTCGGAGACTT
>NW_010117776.1:280-2735 GCF_000699245.1 Pterocles gutturalis
GCGATTAATCAACGGTCAAGGGCCGGGAGGGCAGCAGTGGCACTCCGCTCCGAGGTGTCGGGACGGGTTTGGCACCCCGGCATCGTGCCGCGGTGGTCCCACGGGATGCTCGGCCCCCTGCCACGCTCCCGCAGCCTTGGAGAGTCTTCAAGTGCCTGCTCGTGGTGCTGCCCGGGCATTGGAGACCTACCCTGTAAAACAAATCAGTTTTATGACACTAGGATGAATTGCTGGTTTCTTGTCTCATTCCGTAATGTTGGAAACTTTGACCCAGAGCCCAGCATCTAAGGAGCATCTCGCTTTCCCTGAGACTGCGGGAAGGAGCTAGGAGTCTGTTTTTCAGAGCCCTGCACTGCTGAAATCCCCCAAGGCAGCAAAAAAAAACCATGTGCGTGTGGGAGAGAGAGCAAGAGGGGAGGAGGGAGAGAGCTGAACTGGAGGTTCACAGTACAAAAATAATGCCTTTTCTTTTAAAAAAAAATAATCAGTGCTGAGATCTGGCAACACGTGGGTTTCCCAAAGCCTTTCGCAAAGACTGTGGCGGCGATAACAGCCCGTCGGCGCTCTCGCCAGCCAGGCCACCCCACGGCCCGTCTGCGTGGTCGGATGCTCCCTATCTGCCCCAGCCATCCTGCCAGCTCACCCGCGCTGCACCCGCCGACCCCGGGACAGCTGCGATGCGCCAGCATCTCGCCAGCAGCTCCCATAAAAGCCAAACGCCAGCTACCGCCTGCCCTGCGCCCACGCCTGCCCCAGCCCGGAACACCGGGCAGAGCAAGGCATGGCCCCCGTGATGTTTTTTTGAGACTGAACCACAGCATCCTCCCTCCCAAAAAACAACAGAGACCCGAACCAGCCATCCGGCATTGGAGTGGAAAGCTGACGTCTCAAAAGCGTTTGTAAACCCCTGAAAAAGAGAATAAAACATTTGCTTTAGGTTATAGCACTTTGTTTCTGCGATTTTTGATGTTTTGTTTTAATTTTCGCTATAAAAACTGGACAAGAAACCAAGCTGTTGTTAGCTTACATTTCAAAGTGAAAAGTTACTTTGAACCAGAAGAATCAGAGATGTGTTATTTTAGCAGCTTTGAGACCCACTGCCCCCCCCTTTCCAGAGTGATTTCAGTTAAAAACACATACATCTCCAAACTAAACTTCCCATAAACATGTGTTTTTGAGAGATTAATACTCTTTCCACTGATAAAAACCATTTAAATGGGATCCAGAGATCGGTTATTTCAGGCTCTTGCTCATATCGAAAGGAGCCTGAACCAAGCGGAGCCCAGACCTGCCACGGAAGAACACTTTTCTTCTCCATTAGAAAGGAATTCACTGTCCAGACTCCGTCTTTTCTGGGCCTCGTCTAAGCGTCATTATCTGGGTTCAATTGAAGTGTAATTGGCAACATGTTTTTCTAGGATTACACTTCATTACGAACAGAGCGGGGGCCCCAAAACCCACTTCTCCTGTAATCGGATCCATTTTCCAGCCTCTGCTCCTGGAGAGTCATTTATAATCACCCCCAGCGATCCCTCGGGGATTGGGGGGACCGTCCGAACCCCCCCAGGACCAGCGTCCGAAGCAGAGACATACTGAGACCCCTCGCAGGTCCCTGCAATGGAGACAACAGAAGGATTAAACGGGTTTGGCTGCGTGCGGGGGACGCCAGGTTTCAGCAAGCATCTCCCATGTCCCACGGGAGAGAGCAGGCGATGGCAGGACAGGGGAGATGGGCTCTAAGCGCAGAAATGGGTTTTCTGCTGCCTGCTTGCCCCCCACCAATCATCCGTGCGAGCTGTTCCCACGGTACGCTTTCTTGCCGTGGCCCCAAGAGCAGAGTCACAACCAGCGGTGACCAACCTCTGCCCAGAGCCGGTCTGCGCTTCCTTGGAGAGCTCCGAGCTTTGCCACGGCCAAGCCAAGGATTTATTAGAGGAAATCTCTCCCCAAGCCCTGAATTATCAACCCTGGCCCAGCGCTCAGGGCTGTTTCCCCTCCTGCACGGTCTCTGGGAACTCAGCGAGCATCACTGCCGTGCCTGTCACCGTCCCCAGGACCCCTGTGAGACCCTTGGTGACTCAGCGAGCATTGCTGCCGTGCCTGTCACTGTCCCCAGGACCCCCGTGAGACCCTCAGGGACTCTGGAGGCTGGCGAGAGCTGTCCCCCCACGGCTGGCTGTGCTTCTAGGTGGTGGGAGCCGTTTCCAGAGGATGGGTGTCACGAGGACAGGGCTGCGCCATCCATCACACCCAGCACTAATTGGCTACCCCGCTTCAGAGGCCAAGGAAGAAGTGAGCTGCCAAGATTGATGTCCCTCCTTCTCTGCAGCAGGAAAAACTCTCCAGGCAAGGGCTGAGGGTGGATCCCTGCCAGGGATGGGGGATTGCCCAGGTTTGCCTCCGCCAGCCCACTCCTGGGGTGAAGGGCTCCAGCACAAGGCTCCTGGGGGGGGGC
>NW_010117776.1:2846-3095 GCF_000699245.1 Pterocles gutturalis
GAATGTGGGAGGGAGGGCAAGGCTTCTGGAGAGCCAGAGGCAGCGGGAGCAGGACGTGTATCTGTTACCTCCCCGTGAACTGACACCTCCGATTTAACCCCGTGCATGCCTGGAATGCCCTGTCCGCACGTCTTCAGTCAACATCACCTCCTAACCTCAGGTCCCACCGCTGGCTGCCAGACCCACAGCTGTAATTTCAAAAGCGGAGGCCTCGCAGGGATGCTGGGCGGGGGTCCTGGCTGGCGCGCG
>NW_010117776.1:3153-4092 GCF_000699245.1 Pterocles gutturalis
AAGCGGAGGCCTCGCAGGGATGCTGGCCGGGGTTCCTGGCTGCAGCGCTGCGGACGGGCTTGTCTTGTTCTGCGGCTAAGCAGAGGGATTCATCACAGCCGGGAGAATCACGCAGGGCTTTCGGGAGGTGATTCGGGATGAAAGCGCGTAGGTACGAATACGATATCACCTCCGTGTTTTGTCAGATCTGGAGAGCAGCCAGGAGAGGATTGTTTGCCGTGGCTGCTCTCCAAGCCAGAGGCACTACAATTGCGAACTCCCCCCCACTTCCCCAGCCCACGCAATCCAGAGCCGGCCCAGCCGACTGCTAGGGGTAGTCCAGGGGAGGGAAAAAACAACATTTTCCCACAAACCTGTGGCCTCACCCTTCCCCAGGCAGGGACAGGGCAGATCCTGGATCTGCTCGGGGCCCCGACTGAAACTCGGCGCTGCCCTGGCACAGCCAGCTGTGTCCTCACGCCCATTGCCCCGTGGCGGGTCTGTGCCCGGCTCCGCCGCCCAGGATCAGCTTGGGCAACCCTGCAAACCCCGCGGGATGGGGCATCGCGAGGCTGCGTCGCCGGGCCCGCGGCCAGGACACCTCGGAGGTGTTGCTCTCTCTGGAAGAGCTTCTGCCCCATGAGACGGTGCTTGTCCCCTTGCGCCCAGGGCAAGGCTGGGACCCGCAGCTGTGATGCCAGGCGTAAGGTGGCTCTGTCACTATGTCCCCAGGTCTGCGGGGCTGGAGGACAGCCAGGGACAGTATCCTGCTCCAGAATCGGCAGGGCATCCTGAGGGTTAGCGTCAGACGACGCCCGCGTTTCAGTCCTGACCGCCCTCGATATGCCTCAGTTTCCCCACCCATAATGATGCTAATGCACCGGGCACTCACTCTGCACAGACGCAGCGATGAGTGATAATTAATATTGCACTAGCCCTGCCGACAGCCAGGGTTACTGC
>NW_010117776.1:4127-6423 GCF_000699245.1 Pterocles gutturalis
CCCCTGTGGCTACACAGAGAGCCCAGAACCCTACTGTCTGTGGACACAGGTCTGCTCCTCTCTCGTGTTTGGGACCCGGAGAGGGCGATGGGGACAAGGTGGGTGGCAGGACGGTCTGTGTGAACGCTGCAGCCCTCCGTGCTGCGTTGGGCTCCTTGGCTCTCCGCTGTCGGGGCAGGCTGCGGAGGTGCCAGCCCTGCTCCAGTCTGGGGGTACTGGGAGGACACGGGTGGCCTTAGGGCTGCACCCGCACTAAAGCAACACGAGGAGCTGTGATGGGAAACCCATCGCTGGGGAAGCGAGGCCCTGGCCTTCCCCCGGGGCCAGTCCCCAGGGCTCCGGGGAACACACAGTGCCTTTGTTTGCGACTTGGCCTGCACCAGGAGCCCTTCCCTCGCTCAGCCCCAAAACACCAACCCTTCAAAAGGCCCGTTCCCCCCTCCCTCCCCTTCCTCCAGCGATGCTAATGTGCCAGGCCTCTTCTCATGAACCCTGGGAGAGATCAGGCTGGTAGACAGTTTCACCACTTGTTAAATGTGTGTTTAGCGATCTTGTGAGTAGACAAGAACAAATACAAACAAGCCGAGCTGGAGAGCCCCTGCCCCTCCGCCCTGCCTGGAACGCACCAGCCCCAGAGCCTTTCTTCTCTAACCACTTCAAACTTTCATTTCTTCTGAAGCCACAACAAGGCACACTTTGTAAAGCAAATGAGTAAACAGCAACTTTCAGCTTAAAAGGAAAACAAGGGGGAGGGACTGTTTTTAATTACTGGATTTTAAAAAGGGCTTTATTCGGTTAATTGCTTTCTGTTGTAAAATCTTCTTCTGCGCGCAGCCCCGGTTCTCGCTGCGTTGCTGCTGGCCAGATGGCATTGCAGAGGTAATGACAGCATGTGCATTCACCGCTTGGGTACACAAGTGCCTTTAACATTTGCAGACATCCCCCCGAGCCCTCCCAGCCTCATGGAAATGACACAAGGCACCAAGTTTTGCTCAGACATGACCAGTGGTTTGGCATGCCCGACTCCCATCCCTTCCAAAGGACCGGAGGAAGAGCAATCAGCACGCACAGAGAAGCCTCTGCAGCATTTCAAGTTGAGTTCCCAAAAGGGCTAATTGCTGTTGATTGTCTTGGCTGCAGCGTGTTACCTTCCTCGGCTGGGGTAATAACCGATGTTCGTGCGAGGTGCTGTGCTCAGCTCAGTCCTACCCACCAGGGCGCCCGTCTTCTCGACCAGGGCAGAGCCACAGTGCTGTGAAGTCTGGCACGGCAGCCGGCGTGCGTGTAGGCATGTGAGCATAGACGTGTGCATGTGGCTCGGTGCAGCAAAGCGAAACGGGTTCCAACTGTATCCCTGATGATCACAACCAGCTTGGATGACACCCTGAGTCCCTGTGGAGACAGAAGGATGAAAAACAGAGCCAGCTAAAAGGTGCACAAAAGGACCTTTAGCAGAA
The DNA here is from genome assembly GCF_000699245.1 of Pterocles gutturalis. Lineage (NCBI taxonomy): Eukaryota > Metazoa > Chordata > Aves > Pterocliformes > Pteroclidae > Pterocles > Pterocles gutturalis. The sequence goes on from NW_010117776.1 coordinate 5,585, forward strand.
ACGCCACCAGCGCTGAGCTGTGAAGCTGTCACTGTGCTGGGGACAGATGGCACGAAGAAGGGACAGGGAGAGGAGGCAGCGGGAGGCTCTTCTCCAATTGGATCGGCCTCAGGAGGGGAAGAGCGAGGGAAGGAAATGGAGCAGGTCGGCGCTGGGGGCTGCCAGGGAGCCCCTGAGAGCCCCGTGGCTCCTCGCTGCAGCCTGGGCACTGCGGGGCTTCCACACGGCCTCGGTCAGCAGGTGCCTTGTGGGTGGCTCAGGGTCAGCGCAGGGAGAATGGAGGCAGGCTCGTCACCAGCCGTGGAGCTCGCAGGAGTGCACTCTCTCTCCTCCCTCGCCAGCCTAGAAAATACCATGAGGGAGCGCGTAGGTCCATGGGGAAACAGGGACAAGGAGGCTCCTGGTCCTCGTTCAACAGGGACAGGGATCATCCTGTGCCCCTCCACACACCAGCCACTGTCTGCTGGCTCGGGAGCTTCAAGCACAGAAGAGGGGAAGTGCATGTCCAACGGGGGTCCAAACCCACCGTCCCTCAGCCACAGAGGCCCTGGGGTCAGGGATTGCACAGAGTTCAGGGCAGAGGCTGAACCTGCAGAGATCGGGCTGGCCCAGGCGAAGCCACCGTGCTGCCCTCCCCTCCAGCACTGCAAGCTCGTGGCTTTCCCTCCTCGCGTGACTGCTCCCTGCCTGGTGCCCCCCCAACCCACACCGGTGCTTTCCATGTGGCTGCTTCAAACAGGCAACCTCCTTTCCAAAAACAGACCCAGGAGAGAACATGGACACGAGTGGAAGCATCCAGCCTTACCTAGAGGCTCTTTGGAGCAGCGCTGGCAGCCGGG